>NC_067145.1:58242692-58525192 GCF_903995435.1 Acomys russatus
AACACTGTCTTACCATTCATTTCCCCCCAAAAGATCCACAGAATGCAGAAAAATTCTACAGAAGAGCTCAGCCTCATAATTAGCGAGCTGGAGGGATTGGGTTAGGATGAACTGTAAAGGATAAAGCACCAGCACAGATGGCATAGAGTGGGCCTACGGCTGTTGATGCAGGGAGGCCAGAGCAACAAAGCTCAGAGATGCACCACAGTGGTCCTTCCCAGTGGGGCTGGAGGGCTAGAAATGAAGGGAGGAAGCGCATGCTCTAATACAAGGAGGGAGCATGTTTAATTTAAGCCATATTTCTTGAACAAGTAATGATACGACTATGGATTCATACACACACACACACATACACATGTAATGGGATATTTACTAATATACAAAGTGAATTGAAGCACAAGAATAGATGGAAAAAGATAATGAGAGTGGTACTCCCGATTCATCGGTAATTTATCTGAAAAGAGCTGTGTGTGGCAGAGTGCATCTGTAATCCTAGCACCAGGCATGTGGATGCAGGAGGCTCTGCATCCTGAGGGTCATCCTCAGTTACATAGTGAGTTTGAGTCTAGCCTGGGTGACATGAGATCCTGTGTGTGTGTGTGTGTGTGTGTGTGTGTGTGTGTGTGTGTGTGTGTTTAACAACAAAGAAGGTAAAGGTGCTGATGGAAATGCCAAAGGAAGGTATCATAATCAATCATTTCAAATGCTGATCTACAGCACAGGATACATTTTCAAATAATCTGATACTAAAGAAACTCCAGCTTAGATCGCATATATCGCACATGTCAACCAATTGCATTAAAAAAAAGTAAGAAGTGATTAAATGTAACATTAAGTACCACTTCACACCATTTTCTTATATTCTCCATAAGCTTATATGCTCTCTCAGAGCATAGAGGTGCAGGTTTTGTTTTTATCAGCCTCAAATGTCAGGCCAAATCATCCTTGTTGGCGGTCCCACTTAGGTTTAATTGTCAATTGAGCTATTTCCCAGGTAATACTGGCCTATGGGCATGTCTACGGGAGATACTCTTTCTTGGTTAATGATTCAAGAGGACCAACCCACCGTGGGCAGCACCATCCCTAGGCAGATAGCTATTCCTGGGCTGCCTGAGCCTGAGCCTGAGAGGGAGGCAGCAAACAACGTTCCTTCATGGTTTCTGCTTTGAACTCCTGCTCGAGTTCCTGCCCTGCCCTGTACGCTGTAAGCTGAAATAAACCCTCTCCTCCCTAAACTGCTTTTAGTAATGATATTTGTAACAACAACAGAACGTGGCTAGAACAGCCATTGCATGAATCAGGTTGGCCTTGGTTATGTGCAAGCTACACCCAGTGTGGCACACGGTCCCCCTCTGCTGCCCGTGGATAAGGGTGTAGAACTCTCAGCTCCTTCGCCAGCATCCTGTCTGCCTGGCACTGCCATGCTTCCCACCATGATCATAATGGACTGAACCTCTGAACCTGTAAGCCAGCCTCCATTAAACGTTGTCCTTTAGAATGGTTGCCTTGGTCACAGTGTCTCTTCTCAGCTCAGCAATGAAACCCTAAACCAAGACATCAAATGGCAGCTTTTATTTTTACCCAAATCATCTGGAGTGTTCCAGTCAATGGGGATGCTTCAGTTGAGAGATACCACTGCCATCCCCACCCTCTGTTCTATACGCCTCTCTTCTAGGAGGGAAAAGACTGTGGAATCTGCGCCCTACATTTGAAAGCTCCTTCCCTGATGTCACATGTCGCTTCACACATTTAATTGAAGAAAGCAAATCGCAGGGCCTCATCTGAGCTCAAAGGAAGCAGCCGCGGGGAACCTTATACAAAGGAAGTGTTTGTAAACAGCCCTGTACACTTTTGCATCCTGAATTATGCCCCTCCCGAGTCATATATAAATCCCAGAACTGTAATGTGACTGTGGCTGCACTTGGATCTTTTCTCTTCTCCCTATCTCCCCTTCCTGTCTGTCTGTCTGTCTGTCTACCTATCTACCTACCAACAATCTGTCTCTGTGTGCATGTGCCCACATGCATGTACCTTTATTTCCCTGCCTGTGAAGACACAGCAGGGAGAAGGTAGATAATTACAAGTCAAGAAGAAAGAGCCTTACCATAAACTCCCCTTGTTAGCACTTGCTCTTGACTTTCAATCTTCAGGACTGTGAGAAATAAAATTCTGTCATCTAAAGCCACCCAGTCTGTGTGTTTCCCGGCAGCCCAAAACAGGCCAAGACGAGCTCTATTGGCTATCTCAATCATGATGCCTATATTGCAGTACAGGCAACCCACATGGCATTGTATATCTTTATTAGATTTCCATGATGTTATACTGAGGCTTGGGTGATCTATTAAATTAAATGAACCTGGCAAAAGCAAACAGAAATCAGATGCAAATAAATGCTTCATTAAAAGCTTTTCCCAGCCACAGCAAACGGTATTTGCTGAGCATTATTTTCATGCATTTCACTTCAGGATAAATACTCCAGTCTGCAGCTTTCAGCCCAATTCACCTACAAAGTACAAATGCTGCCAAGTAAACTGTATTACTTCTTCCTGCTTAACATGGAAATGACTCACAGTGCAGAGACAGATTCCTACCTGTGGGCGATTACTGCATATGTGGGTATACATACAATCCAAGGTATTCATGTTACCTTCTCATCCATGAAGCTGAATGTTTATGAAACAGAACTTGATAATCATAAAAGGTACAGAATGAAGAGACATCCCTTTCAGACCATTAGCCCAGGCACAGGAAGCCTGAGGTGCGGATATGTGGGCATCGAAAGCCTTTCCTCGGTGCAGGCTGTGAAGGTACCACACAGTCTCCTGCCTTTGCCCTTCACACTGCCTAGGATTGCCACAGCTTTTCGGGGGCACCCCTTTCTTGTGGCTACCAACAGCTTGTCCTCAGGTCCCTGTTTCCCCTTTCCAGCCATTGGGAGGTTTAGTCCTCTGAGAGTCCAGCCTAGTGTAAGTCTTGTGCAAGCTCCCTTCAGGTATCGCAGCATCGGTTCTGTGTGCATTGTGTTGTGTCATGTTGTGTTGTGTTGTATCATGTTGTGTTGTATCATGTTGTGTTGTGTCATGTTGTGTTGTGTTGTATCATGTTGTGTTGTGTCATGTTGTGTTGTGCTGTGTTGTTGTATTCACATGGTTTTCCCCATCCTCATGTCTTTTTTATGAGAAAGCAGAAGGCTGAGTTCTTAATGGGTAGCCTTGGTGACCCAGATCATCATCCCCCAGACACACCCCACTTTCCTTTGTAATGCTCAGATTAATGGTAGGCTGAGCAGATGGCTCAGTCAGCAAAATGCTCACCTTGTAAGCATGAAGACCTTTGTTTAATCCCCAGAATGAATACTTAAAAAATAAACACCTGGGCATGGTAATCCCAGTGCTGAGGAGGCCGAGACAGGGAGATCTTTCTGGCTCACTAGCCACCCAGTTTAGCCTACTTGGAAAGCTCCAAGCCAGTGAGAGACTGACTCAAATAAATAAATAAACAAACAAATAAACAAATAAATAAATAAATAAATAAAATTAGTCCATAGCTGGGGTACAACATCTGAAGTTATCAGTTGCCACACACACACACACACACACACACACACACACACACACACACCACTCAAAAATAAAGATAAAATGATTAGCTTGTAGAAGATGTACAACTCAAAGAAATGGGTCTTTGTCAAGTTTAAAGCAGATGAATTTGAAGACATGGTAGCTGAGACGTGGTTCCTTCATAATAGCTATGGGTTTAGATATATCCCCAGTCATGGTCTCCTGGACAAGTGCACTCCCAAGGGATTCCACTGTGCTCTCCTATACCCAGCTAAATCGTGTTCAGTAATAAATCTCACATCTAGTAAAAAAGAAAGTGCTAAGGACGCAGCACCCTTAGGTGGAGAAAGAGTAGGCGAGGGCACAGACACAGGCAGCCAGGGAAACTCCAGCTGTCTTGTAGCCGTGTCTCCTGTGTGCTGTATGCCCCTTTGCAATGGAGCATCCTTGAAACCACCACGAGACTTTCTCACTGTATCAGAAGCTAAGGAACTGCAGCACCTTCCCAAGTGCACACTTGTAACACTAACTAAGGGTCTGCAGGCACAAAAGACCCTAACTTTGCTATACTCTTATTTGCAGTGTGTCTTTGACCCCACCTTCTAATCATGGGCTTTTCTAGAGAATTATAGGAAGACAAAAAAAAACAAAAAACAAAAAACAAAAAAAACAGGGATATCTAGCCTGCCATAATTTGAGGACAAAAATAATGCACACGTCATGTCATAAATATGCATTGAAATTTAGAATTTCACAATGCAGAAGCCAGAGAGCCCTTACCCTCCCTCCAGGTCAGCCTGCTCCAATCTCTCTCTCTCTCTCTCTCTCTCTCTGGATTGCTCTGTGACTTTATTGTAATGAATAAGCTTCTGCTTAAAGTGTTTGTGTTTCTTGGCTGGTCTTTCTTTGAAAAAAATACAAGAACCAAGAAGAAACCATTATTAGCTAACATACTTAAGAGAAATTGGCCAGAAAAGCAGTGGTCCTCTGTCCCCAGCCCTTCTAGAACAGAATGTCCTACATGATTTAACCAAGGGGATTCAGGTTTCCTCAGGGCACAAAGCAAAGAGCAGGAAACCTTTTGGATTCTACCAGTGTGGTGCCCTCACAGCGTCCCTGCACCTTGAATGCAAAGCTTCAGCTCCCCATGGGGACAGAAGTTCTTTTGCTTAACTTCTTATGTGAGTGTGCTGTCACCTACTCTTGTGCCTGTGGTAGAAATGGCAAGCCAGAGGCAGGCAGCTGACATCATGGCGTAGCTGCTGCCAAATGGGCCTACTTCAACGCGAACGCAATTGCTGCCAAGTCTTCACTGGTCAGCTGGTCTAGGCATAGGTGTGCTCAACAGGGTGGCATCTTAGACCACATCTAGTAGAACAGGGAGCTGGAGTGCACATCCAGGCAGTTGGTATCTCTGACCACTTCCCTAACCACAGCACCATGGCAACCTGCTACATTTTGTTAAAAAAGAAAAAAAAAGGAGGGAGGGAGGAAAGAAGGAAGGAAGAAAAAAAAAACAGTGGAGCTTAAAGCCAGAGAGTTAACCTGGCATCCAGACTTTAGCATTTAAGAGCCATGTAGAAGAAACTGGCCACCACTCTAGTAATCAGTCCCACTACATATATCTGGCACCTATATCTGAAGGGTTTTGTAAAAAGTAAACGTTTAATAGCTTTAATAAACTGCATAATAGCATCAGTTAAATGTATTTGGGTTCTCACATTGTTTTATTAAGAGAAAAATGATAAAACAAAGGAACAATAACAAAACCCTCTACCAATACCTAGTCGCTAGTTACTTGGCCACTGGATCCAGTAACAGTTGCATAATGTTTAGCATCATGGATTCTGCTTATTTTAATGAGAACACAGCATCCTGAGCCTCATTCCTTGGGGCATTAAATATATTGCTTGAGTAAAATGCTGCATCTCAAGCCCAAGAGACTCTGGGCAAAATGAAAATTTTAAACAAATACAGTTGTTTGTATAATATCTTCATGCAGTGTTTTTGTTAAAGGGATTCAGCTCTTTTTTTTTAGATTGTGTCTCAGTACACAGCTCTGGCAGGCTTGGAACTTGATATATAGCTCAAACTGGCCTCAAACTCACAGAGAGCCTTCTATCTCTGCCTGTTTCTCAAGTCCTGAAATTAAAGGCATGAGTCACTGTGCCCAGCCAAAAATTCAGCTTTCTAAGCTTTTTCGGGGACGGGGAGAGGGGCGATGTGACTATCTTACCTCTAGTTCTGTGTATCTTGTTCTTATTCTTCAAATATGACAAGTTTTTCCTCTGCCTCTTGGATCCAGAGGTGGCCTGGAACCTATTCATGGCTTCAGGCCATTATCTGAAGATAAAGCCATTTCTCCCAATTAGGTGTTTTCAGTAAAAATCTAATGCAAGTAAAAATCTACATTCCTGCAGCCAAGAATGTAATTTCAAGTTTCTGTAGTTATATTAACTAAAGCTACCCATTGAGGACAGAGAGTCTATAAGTTTACTTTAAAATACATATTTTATATATATGTGATGTGCGTGTGTGTGTGTGCACGCACACTCGTACATGTTTAAATGGAGTTACTAACTGAAATGATAATGCTCCCTGAAAGAGCCATAGACTATTTAACAAAAACCTTAGTACCAGTCAAACCTTAGTGCCTCCTTTCAAAGTCTGGGTCAGAGGGGAGCAAATAATGTAGACTATCGCATTGCCCTTTGTTGTTTCCCAGCACGTGAAGATGAGTCCCTGTGATATGTCCTTATAGTTTGGGAGTGGCCGTTAGCTGTCTCATTGGCCTTAAGGCCCACTCAGCAGGTAGGAAGTCATGCCTGGTACTGTGATCCGGGCCTGTGCTTAGTACGGTTGTGGCCCACAGAAGAAAGACTTCTCCTGCCATGTTCCTAAGTCAGTGTATTTTCAGCTGCATTCCAGATGTTTATCCCGATACCCACAGATAAGTGCAACTCTCGCTCATTACTGAAGAAGTCTCCTTTTGCAGCAGACAGACTACCGCAGAAACAGTCAAATGGTCAAGTGGAGCGACAAGACCGTGGCGTGAGCGATCCCATCTAATACCTCTACAAAGCAATCCCTACAGCTATGGCTAAGGAAACATCACAGAAGATGGAGCAGAAAGGCTGTAAGAGCAAGAAGCAAGCCCAGGACATCTCCTGTGAGACGGTGCCCTCTAGACACAACAGGGAAGACGCGCACACACACAAAATCTCTACAGTATAATCCTCTGACTAAGAACTTCATAATGGCAACACCAATCAACATGCTAATGTTGCTGGGGGAAATTTTACAAGGTCCAAGCCCTGGATGAAGAGCCTTCAGCTGACAAACAGCTGCTCAGAGAGGATCACACTAAACACACGTATGCAAAAGCACCACTAATTGGATTCACTAGGTGTGTGTGTGTGTGTGTGTGTGTGTGTGTGTGTGTAAAATAATAATTTTAGAAAAAGTGGTTATGAATTTGAGAAATAATGAGGATGACCAGGGAGAAGGTTGTGGGGGGTAGAAATGAAACAAATACAGTGTTCATATATACAATACACACAAAAAATCTAAATTAGAAATGGTAAATAAAAGTAAGCAATTCAAATAGCGAATATGATCAAAGTATATTACACATATATTTAAATGGCATAATGCAACCTTTTGATAAAATAATATATACTAATAATTTTTATGAAAAAAGTTGCAATTAACTCAACAATAGAGTTCATTTAATTTGATAAATGCAAAATAACATCATGGCCACATGACAAAAACTTTACATTTCTTTTTTCTATGCTCGTCTTTAGATAGTCAGCTTTATTAGCCTTGGAATCAACTAAGAGGTACACTTCTATGCAGATCTCTGAAGGAATTTCTAAGGAGGATTTACTAGAAAGAACAAACTCCACACATCAGACCAAAGTAACAATTACACCAAAACTCAGCTTGGTGAAACAATGGCTTTATTGGGGTGACTTGCATAATTACGGTTGAGGATTACTCACAGGACCAGGGGCAACTCAGAAGCAGCTGCACCTACAAGAAGCCTGCTCCTGGATGGATGACGATTCCCAAAAAGTAGAGCGGCAGGGATCCAGGAGTCTCTGCTCGGCAACCCCGCTACCTAATCCTGTCTATTTCCGCGTTCCTAAACATGCCATGTTTGTTCCAGGAGCCTCCCCGCTCCTTCCTAAAGGGAATGTTCAATTCAGAGGAAATCTCTGTGTAACACCTCTGCGTTTGCCAAGCTGTCTGTTAGGACCAGTCTGCTTTCACGTTTTCTTCTCAATACCAGAATCCTCATTATGAAAAAGCGCTTCCCTGATCTCCAGGGAACTGGTAAAGGCCAGTATTTTGGTTGCTGTCTCTGACAGAGAGAAACAAGAAATCACTATTCTTGTTCAAGGTGGATTGTCTCGATGTTGAAAAACAGTCGGAATTCTTTCTCTGCAGAACGTGTGCTATAGTCCACATAGCTTTCTCGGTTACCACGCTTGGAGCTTTTTGTTACTCTTAATAAATTTCACTTCCGGTCGTCACGATGACTTAGTCGCCTGAAAGTTCTATTTTTCAGTCTTTTCTAGAAAGCAGACCACACCATCTGAATGCTTTATCTTTCTTGGTGACTCTGAGAAAGTCGTGAAATGTACTTTCTTTTCACATTCGCACAAAGGCTTCACGTCCCTGTGGTCAGCTGCAATTTCCCTAGCAAACATGCCCAGAAACCAGGAGTCTCTATGGCCTTCCTTCTGGAACTCCGTCAGGAAAGGCTTAAAAAAAGTGATTTCTGACTACACCCCTGGTGTTAGTAAACCAGAACCGTCCTATCTACAGAACGCAAGTTATCCTGGGGAATAAGTTCATCTGCCTAAGTTCTGTGATGATTATTCCTCATTTACCTTAAGGTTGCTGTAGTAAAACAGCACAGGCTGGGCAGCTTAAACAACAGGAATTACTGTCCTGAAGTTCTATAGGCTGGAAGTCCAAGGTCAAGTTGCTGTCTGACTCAGTTTCTGGCCTGCAGATTCCAGTTTCTCACTTTGTCCTCACAGAGTAGATCTATCACGTGAATGCCCCACCCTCTGACCTAACTTAATGTTAGCTATCTGCTCATGACTGTGTCACACCAGGGGGCCAGATTTCGCAGAATGTTGGTGGGTGAAAAACAATTCAATCGTAGCAGTTCCTCAGCCCAAGCATACCAAGATCGATCTTACCAAGCCAATGATTATCTTGAAAGTCCCCATACAAACAGAAAAAAAGAAAAAAAGAAAAAAAAAATCAAAGAAATAATGCCAAAGAGGATAATGATCTCTAAATTATATCTTATGTTGGATGAAATTATGTGTTTGGCTTGGCCATTCATTATACTGCTTGAAATTCACTATGCCATTTTCTTAAAACTTCAGTCATTGTTAATATTAAACCATGTCCTTCAAAATCTAACAAAGGAAAATAAGTGAAAAAAAAAATTTCTCAAACATTAGCAACAGGGTTGTCAAGAATTGCAGATATAATTTTGTGCCTTTTCATTTGTTCTTAAAATGTCTCCAGATGCAAGCGTGGTCAAGCTAGGCTGTATACCAACCGGCCTCTTCTCCACTGAATCTTCAGAAATTCTCACTTGGAAGTTGAGAAGGGAGCTCAGTTGAGAGAGCCTTTCTTCGCTTAGCATCGAGCTCTGTGTTCTGTCCCTAGTACTGAACAAAAATCAGGTGTGGTAGTACGTGCCTGTAGTCCCCAAACTAGGCAAATGAAGGCAGAAAGTGATTAAATTTAGTAAGAACACCATAGAAGAAATCATTCCAATGTCAGTTCAAAGAAGAGAAGGGAGCATCAAAGGAAATGGTGGGCCAGGTCAAGTGAAACAGAGTGTCACAGTGTTCTACACTGTGAAGAGGCACCATGACCAAGGCAACTCTTGGAAATAAAGGAAAACATTAAATTGTTGCCTTGCTTATGGTTTCAGAGGTTAGTTTATGGTGAGCAGCATTATGGGGAGCATGGTAGCATGCAGGCAAATATGGTGCTTAGAAGTAGCTGAGAGTTCTATATCCTACTGGGCAGGCAAAGAAAGAGAGTCTGGGTTTGGCATGGGTTTTTGAAACCTCAAAGCCCATTATCAGTGACACACTTCCATCAACAAGTCCACATCTCCCAATCCTTTTAATCCTTTCAAATAGTGCCTGGTGATTAAACATATAAATGTATGTGCCCATGAGGACCGAGGGCCATTCTTATACAAACTAAGCAGAAGGTTGGCTTGAACATTGTGGGGAAAGACACACAGGGATGCCAGGGAGAGGAAGCTGGGCTCATTTGAATGAAGTCTGCTGCTCTCGATACTGCATGCTGAAGTTGCTAATTTGGACCCATTCAAGTACATGCCTATGACTCTGGGAATGTGAAGGGGAAAAAAAAAAAGGCACATTACTCACAGAAATGCAAATTGTTTAGTGGTTAGTAATGAACTGACTAATGAGGCTACCCTTGAAGAAAGAATGCGTTATATTTACATAACTCAGCACAAACTGTTGCATGGTGACACTAGAACCAGCTAGGTAATTGCCCTTCCTTTAACAGACTGAGAATTAGGCTTTTTTGTTTACCAGATTCTGCTTTTGAAGACTAAAACACTTAATACTTACTACACTATAGAGGGAATTCCTAACTTCCCATCCAACACTGGCTTTGTGCAAATGCACAAATATACACACTCATTATAATTACTTAATAAGCTAGCCACTGAATGTGTTCCTGCAGGGGAAATATTTCTAATATGAACACTTGGGATAATATACTCTATGAAAAAAAAAATGGTACCTTTGGTGCTTTAAGAGAAAAAAAAAATCTGCTTTTGTAATTAATGCCCTTGATTAATCAGTAATGGACCACTAAGTTAGCCTATACACAGGAGGGCCAGAATACAAAAAGCAATGATGTTAAAAAGATTAGTGCGATGCTAATGGAGGGAATTAGAATATGCCATTCCTGAATATGCCATGCTTAAATCTGTCGCTCCTAAATATGTCACTCCTAAATATGCCACTTGGGCCTGGCACTTACTTATTTTGAGCTCAAGGCAATTGAGAAAAAGCAGACTCACTCTCATTTTCTGCCTAAAAGCAAAGCCTGCATCTGGAATTGTAAAGATGTTTCTCTCTGCCTTAACAAGAAGAGAAGAAAAACTCATAATTGTAGAGTTGGGGTGGCAATGCTTACTGCTAAAGATTTGAATCTGCCAAAAATGACTAACTAAATAACTTCGTTAATTTCATATATATGTATATATCTGCATATATATGTATTCCCATAAGTTGCTACCCAAACTTTTACCTAATCCCTTCTGCACAGCTTAGTGGTTGTTTACAGGGGAGCTATATAAGCTCTCAAATCTAATGGTTCATTTAAATCTTTACTTCTTTCTGGTACAGTTCTCATATATATGAGGCTAAACTTTTTCTGTAGCTTATCTTTTTTTTTTTTTTTTTTTTTAATTTACGAGCTTCAGGTACAGAACACTAAAGGATATGGGGAAATTTCTTCTCCCCTACAAGGTGACATGATCAGTGTAAAATAAATGTTCATGATAAGGCCCTGACAGCTCCCTTAAGAGGCCCTCTCAGAGTCAGGCCAGTGCAAGCACAAGCATGGGAGGTTAGAACTAGATCAGCTGCTGTCTGATTGAAAATGGCAATATCTCATTTATAGTCAATGTGTTTGGCCCAGGCATATTAATGTGTGACATACAGCCCAAGCATTGAGTGTAAGTTAAAATTAGAGTTACCTAGTAGAGGTATTTTTCAGAAGATGAGACTTCTGAGCAAACTTCCGGGTCCTTTCTCTCTCTCTCTCTCTCTCTCTCTCTCTCTCTCTCTCTCTCTCTCTCTCTCTCTCTCTCTCTCTCTCTCAACTCCTATGACCCAAGAAAACTAACTTACTCTTCTAGGCTGGTTGGCATGGGCACCTTATGAGCCTATGCTTTTGGCCCTCCATACTTCTCTCAAATGTGGAAGCATGACCTTCTGTTAGTAGACTTAGAGATGCCTGTGAAAGCGAGGTTTGTTGTAAGGCTTTATTATTCAACTGTTCTCTGCTCACAATTGCACGTGGTAGAACCTCCAAAGGCATCATCCCCAACACACCTCTCTCTGTAGTGTGAGGGAGCTGTAGGTTCCAAGAACCAGGATTAGAATTTAACTGGAGAATGAAGGGGGTTGCAGGAAGTAAGACTTGAGACTTAATTCAAAAGATGAAAATAGCTGTGAGCAGGCAGCTCATTCTGAAAATATTCTGTAGGCAGATTGAAAGGGCACAAATTGACCAACATGCTGATGGGAGGAAGGGTTCAAAAGGCATCCATTTGGTCATTTGTTGAACTTTGAAAAGCAGCTGAATATTGCAGCTGATAATGGGACAAGGGTTCCCCGAGACGTAAAGTGAACCCTTAATACGTCACTGAAAATCCCACTGCAGCCAGAGTGACGTGGTCGAATGAACGGCAGCCACAAGTGTGCTGTATCAAAACGTTTCTAGAGCCGGACAGCAGCCACATCACCATTATTCTTGCCCCTTGTTTTCTCTTTTATTAGGGCTGACCCACCAGAATGGTTGAAATTCCACAGTTCCCCTCCAGAAAGTCATCTTCTCCTCCCAAATGCAGCCAACTAACTAGCAAGAACTAGGCTTAATGAGAGGAAGGGGCTATTAGAAAGCAGAATGGCATTCAATAAGCTGTCCAAGAGATACGGGCTCATTAACAAATTAACAAATACAGGTTCATTAGCATTCTAGATGCGTCCCTGGAAATGTTAACTGTCATCTAAGAGATCTGTTTGCAATTCCACAAAACTAAAGCAGAACTCTAAGAAGGATACATTTCATATCCATGAAAGGTTTGGTGTTGTAGGAGGGGTGCTATCAGAGTGATACCCCAAGAGAGCAGGCAGCGTGGTGGCAACAGGGAAAGTCAGAAGAAGCCTTGAGTCATGGGTGTTAGATGGAGAGACTAAAATGGGTCGGAATTGTACAAGATATGTGGAGACTGGCCCAGTGCATGATACTGGCTAAGAAACCAGAGGACTGAGAATGTATAAGCAACGTCATATATGGATCAAGAACCTAAAAACCACCTCTCTAAAATTAATTTGACAATACATATACGTGTGTGTGTGTGTGTGTGTGTGTGTGTGTGTGTGTGTGTGTGTGTGTGTTTGTATCCAAATATAATGGTATGTCACATGCCTTTCTATTCTGGGAAATTTAATAAATTGCTGCTCACTGCCTGTCATGGTTCGAGAGTGAATGTTCCTCACAGACACATGTGTCTATTAGGCATCGGACCCCTGGATGGCGGGGCTGTTCAGGAACATTGTAGAGCCTTTAGGAATTAGACCCTTGCAAATTGGCAGACCTCTAGAGGATGGGTCCTGAGAGTTACAACTTCCAGCCCAGGCTCTCTGCTTTCTTACCTGCTAAAATGTACATAAGTCACACTGCAAGTAGCCATGATAGACTGGGCTTCTGAAGCCTTTGCTCTTTCCCTGACATAAGAGACTGGAGTCCATGAAACCATGAGCCAAAATAAATCCTCTCCCTTAAGTTGATATTTCTATCAGGTATTTCATCACTATGGGGAGAAAAAGTGACTAATGTAATTGCAAGCCAGGATACTCTAAAGAGCACTGGGACATCAAGTTCAGACTTCAGCCTATTCTCCCTTCAAGATCCCTTCCAAGTCTGAAACTCACAATATGTGATGTCTCCAGGAAAATCTTTGCAGCAGTAGGAGACTGCATGGTATGCCAACAGGAGTCCTACTACCCCCTGCTGTTGAATTTTTGACAATATTGCAGGAATTATATGACCAAGTTCAATTTTTCCTTAATAAGCTCACAAACACATATCTTAATGAATTAAACAGATCCACCCAGAATGACCCACTTCTAAGTAAGTACACGTATGCAAGCCAATAAGCTGACTGCCCACAAGAGCCGTCTTCTAAAATCATAGAACATATTGCTGCAGTTTCCTGCTAATAAGCATTGCAAAGCAGAGAGCTTTTCTAATTTTCTAGTTCCTGTTTTCCATAACAACATCTGTTGACCTAAACCTGGCACTGAGCACAACAGATACGTGCCAGAAACTGCAAAGGTAGATGGGAGCAGACGCGGAAGTGGGTGTTGTTCAGGGACAGGAGCCACATAGAGGAAGGAAGCGGTTCTTTGTTTTAGTTTCAAATTGCTTGTAAGGGTTTAAAAAGGGGGAAGGCAAAATTACCAACCCCAATATGTCTTAGAAGTGCCTATGCTGTAACGTGTCTGAGGGGGGACTAAAACCAGTGCAACAGCGCAGGGGTAGGCTCTGCCTAAGAACCAACCGAGTGGCTAACTGCTTGGTGTGTAACTACATCCTCAGTGCTATGACGATCTCCAACTGTGAACCCTTTACAGACTTTATCATCTTGCTCTTTCAAACACCAGTGAGATAGCCTGCTAAATCTTTACCATTTTAGCATGTCTTCTTCCTTCTCAGTGTGAATTCCTGAATGTTTCCAAAAACCTAGGCTGAAGTCATCATGGACTTTGACAGTTTTCATAGAAAGGATATTTTTGAAGTATATTTATTCTTTGATGATTTGTGAACAAATCTATGCATGGCTCTTGGCTTAGCCAATGCTTTTTTTTTTTCTGAGACAGGGTTTCTCTATGTAGCCTTGGCTGCCCTGGACTCACTTTGTAGATCAGGTTGGCCTCAAACCTGCAGAAATCCACCTGCCTCTGCCTCCCTGAGTGCTGGGATCACAAGCCTGCCTGTGCCACCTCGCCAGGCTGGCTCAGCCATGTTTTTGTTGGAAGCCGCTTCTACACCCAATTTCATTTAGCCTCAGAGGCTTTTTATTTCAACCAAGTAAAGTGATAGTTACATCTGAAGACAATAATCATGATGAAGTCACCTTTTGTTTCAAAGACATATTTTATTAAAATTGATGTGATGATATTCAGTAAGACAAGAGTGCAAAGAGAAAATAATGTTACACTTCACTAAATGAAATGGCCTCCCAGTGCATTGCTTTAGGTAGCTTTTGCAAAGCCACTATAGCTAAAACTGATGACTGCCTCTGACCCACTGGAAACAACCTACGTCCAGTTACAGTGCACTTTTCCTCTTCAGAGCAGAAAGCAGCAGCAGTGAAGGGTGACCAGCAAGAACTGTGGGGGCAGCACATTCTCTACACTGGGTACAAAGTTGAGCATCACTAAGTGAAGGAAAAGCAACTATATTTTCTCCAGGGTTGAGTGAGAGCCCTACACCCAGCAGAGAGACCCTGCCTCAAAATAACAATGTAGAAAGCAATTGAGGACCATTGTAGACCTCTAGCTTTACTCCACCCCTCTTTCTTACCTACAAGGTCCCATTCACATCGTGAGTGATGACTTCCTTGACTTCTTTTTCAGTACTGGCTCCAAACCCAGGGCCTTGAGCATGCTAGGCAGGTACTCCACTACTGAGCCATGTCCCTATGCCTTAACCTTGCCTATTGTCCCACGTGGTCTATGGTGATACCCTGAGCTCCACAGTAGCACCTGTCACACCCAAACCATGCAGCTTTTCCATGTTATTGAACAAGAAGCATTCTCCAGGCAAAGTAACATTCTCTCCTCTTGCAGCTGGAAGATCTCCTCATGTTTTAGAAGGTGATTCTGAAGTCATTTTCTCTTCCTTTTCCCCACTGACCACTAATAAAAGAAATTAAATTCTCTGTACTTTTTACAAATAAAAATTAAGAGCTCCTTTGATTATCCTGCAGGAAAAACTAATTAGGCAAACCAATCTTCAGGACAGTAGCAACTGCTCCAGCATATTGGTCAGGCTCATTCATATCCCCCTGGCTTTGTCTCTCTGAGCATTCATTGTCGGGTCTTCCTGCAGATGCTGGACTGTTCCCAACAAGGGCAGAAGCAGCCAGCATCCCTGTTCTGGCTGCTAACACACTTAGATTAGTGATCCAAAGAGGAAGTCAGAGTGCCCGTATCATATATTCCTTATCATTAATTTAATTGATGCACGAGATTGTGCCTCCATGTCCCTCTCTAATGATCAAACGCAGGCTCGGTGATGAACAATGGTCATTGGCAAATGGTCTAACTCTGCTTTCTGAGCGAGATCGTCATGACCATACCCAGCCTGCTCATTATGCCCTTTATAAACTATAGTTGAACAGAGACATACTCACCACATGAACCCATCTGATCCCAAACCATACCACTTTTATAGCTGTTTCTCAGATGAAAGACAGATCTGAAGCCATGGAGACTCTGGCCCCTGGTTGCCAATTGCTGAGCAGATAAACAAGATTGAATTGTTTATTTATGTAGAAATGTAATTGATCTGCTCATGTATCTTCCTGACCCACTGAACTCACTTATTTAGTTGCCCTTTATCACCTGAAGAAGATCTCCACGTGCTTCTCCCATTATCTCTTTTCTAAGTTTATTTTTGGTTTGTTTTATGTGTGTTCACTATTGTTTTCAAATTGCCTATAATATCAGTGTAAGAGTCTCACTAGATATTTCTAACATTGTATCTGTTGTTGCTGCTGCTGCTGCTGCTGCTGCTGCTGCTGAGATTGGGGTCTCATGCAGCCTAGGCTGGCTTTGAATTCTCTCTATGCCTAAGACCTTGAATTCTGAATCATTTGGCCTCCACATGCCAAGAGCCAGGACTTCAGGCAGGCATGTGCTACCATACCTTGTTAATATAGTGCTGGCATTGAACCCAGGACTTTGTGAATTCTAAGCAAGCATCTAAAAACTGAGCTACACGCCCAGTCCACCCGTGTCCTCTGGATGTTAGTGTCTAGTGGCTGTCTGTTTCCAGCTGGGTCGAGATTTTCCTGGATCCTGGGGTAAGAAGTGGCTTTTCTCTTATGTCATGGACATTTGGAGTATTACACCATGGGGCCCTGGATGCTACCGTATCTTCTGTTTTATCCAGCACCCTCTAAGACTGTGGCAGCAGATGAAGTGAAATACAACAGTCCCCTGCTCTCTGTTAACAAATAGGAGAATGCATTAGTTGGCTTTATCATCAGCGTGCGGGATGTCTGATGGGGGATGAACATCGTGCCGGAAGCAGCACAGAGAAAGTGCCAGAGCCGAGCCTTAGGTGACCCACTTCTCCTAAGAGGTCCTACCTCCAAAATGGCACACAACTTCCTAAAAGAAACGGTAGTAATAAAACAAACATGATAATAAAGACTTTTTTTTTCCAAACTGGGATAATTTGATCAAAATGTATTCATGAACTAGGTTGATGAAACGTGAGGACATTTTGGAGAGTCAACAGTGCAAAACTTGACTCACTAGTTAGATCTCTTTCTTAGGTTCGCAGCTAGAGCTAGTTTGCTCTGGATAGACCCAGAAAAACTGAAAAAAAAAATTAACACATTTGAAGTGGAAAGTGGGGTGAGTGGAAAGTGGGGTGGGGCTCTTTTGCAACTAAATATGGAAAGTAAGGTGGATGAAATAGGATGGCACTTGTTATATTTTAGAAAAATCAATACAGTTTATTTAAATTACATACAGTGACCAAGGCATTTATGTAGTTACATACAGGAAACTCTGTATGTGATCTCTTTTGATGTTCAGAAAAGCAATATTCAAAAGGTTTTTGCTTGAATAATAGTAAAATGTGGTTTTTAATAATTTCTATTTCTTATATTTTAAACATGTCCTCTGGAGGCTTTTCTGCTCTCATATAATTTTTATTACATAGTAAACTAAGAATTTTCTACAAAAGAGGAAATAAAGTATGTAATTTTAAAAGGCCTGAATAAGTTTCATTTTGAACATGAAGTGTTTCTTGTTTAAAACTCATATTAAACTGTTATGGATTGTTCATTTTGTTTAATCGTGAAATGTGTTTACAGCTTAGTTAAGCCACAGGTAATGTAATTCTCTTCCTTTTATATAAAGCAGTGCTAATTCACTAGCCCACATTCTCCCAATTCCCCCCTTTGGATGCAAATCATAGCTTATGTTTTTAAAAGACTTAACTCCTCTACCAGACAGCACATAATCACCGATTGATGAAAATGAAAACCTAATTTCATTTCATTTACCAGAAGTTGAGTTATAAAGAAAATATTAATTTAACAACAAAAGAGCTTGGAATGGTGACACGTGCCAGTAATCCTAGTGCTTGGAGGCCGAAGCCAAAGGATCCAGAGTTCAAAGTCATCCTTAGCCACACAGTGAGTACAAAAACAATCTGCGTACCAGAACTGTCTTTTAAAATACCGAGAGGGAAAATTAACTTAAGTCAACTAGACTAAAATCATCAATGTAAAGATTAGTAGTGACACACACACACACACACACACACAGTCTATAGGACACTAACTATACTTTTAAAAACACAAAAAGGCTAAAGGTAAAGGAATGTTCCATACATGTAAAAAACCATCAACTGATAACCACAAAGGAGCAGGTGGCTCTATTTATACTGGACCTAATGGATTTTAGGTTTATAAATAAGTAAATAAATAATACGGAAACAGGAAAACTTCGAGGGTCACAAAAAAATAGAATTAGACCACACAATCATTGGGTCAAAGGTGAACTCAAATACACACACACACACACACACACACACACACACACACACACACACCTTTAGACAAACACAAATGAAAATACAATTATCAAATCATGTAAGGCAGAGCAAACTTTTGAAAATGAAAATTGAAAGCAATAACTACCTATATCATAAAAAGAATGCCATCAGTTCCTATCCTCTCCCATTTTCACATCTTTTGCATTTATTTGTTTGTGCTCCACTGTGTTTAATTAAGGCTGCCTGCATGAGTATGGGTGGGGGTTAATTACATAAGTAAGAGCAACGTACCAGTGTCTACCACTGACGAATACAATTCCCCGCCCCCTGCAGCAACCATTTCTACCTATAGCTCCCAAGGTCGAGACAAGGCTTTGGAGCCCTTCTCACCTCTTGATGGAATGTTGATGGGAACATTTTTGCACGGGTAACCACAACTGCTGTAAGCTCATGTGTGCAATAGCAATTTTGTGTCCAAAAGACTGCTTTTCAGTGCATCCTGCTCCTGCCACACAACTCATACAGTCCTGCTTTCCCCCACCTTTCTCTTCTGCAATGTTCCCTAAGCCTTGAAGGGGGTGATCTAGCCATTCTTTTTAGGGTTGAGAACACAACAGTCACTTGCCTTCAGCACTTTTACAAGCTAGGATCTCTGCATTAACCATTGGTTACTTCAAGCAGACATTTCTCTGAACAAGGGATAAGCATAAGTATTTAGAAGACAGTTTGACATCATATCATATAACAAAAGAATAGAAATTGGTTCCCCTATACTGCCCATAGCCTTCCAAACCACAAACTTTGAGCAGGTTCACAGTACCAGAAGTGAATTCTTCTGTAGAGCTGGCCTAAAATCCAGTTTAAAAGTAGTTGGTTATCTCCATAATAGTTATGCCACTGTTACCAGTGGATACATCTCCCTGGGAGATTGATATCATGGCTGTGAGGGTTCACATCTGAGTAAGACTGTTGATGGCTACTTCCTTCCAGTAGCCAACTTGCATATTGCTTTCTGACACTGTGAAAGCTAACCAGTAGGAAGTGCCTCAATTCTATGAAGTTCAGGGTTCAATGACACGAGGAAGGAGATGAGAAAATATAACAGAGGAGAATATAATCATATATGTAATATATTACATATAATGATATTGTGAAAGAATTAGAAAAAACTAAATAATCTAAATTTACATATCAAGAAAATAGAAACAGAAGGAAAAAAGATAAGCTCTGGTTTATCAGGAAAAAAAGGAAGTAATAAAGATTAGAGCTATTAATTCAAGCCTTGAACAGAACTCAAGAGGCAAACAGATCTTTAATCCCAGCACTCAGGAGGCAGAGGCAGACAGATGTCTGTGAGTTCAAGACCAGCCTGGTCTACAAAGAGAGTTCCAAGACAGCCAGGGTTGTTACACAGAGAAACCCCTTCTCAAAATAAAATAAAATAAAATAAAAATCTTGAATTTAAACATAGAAAAGAGTAGCAAAGAGGAGTTGGTCCTTTTTGGAAAAAAAAAAAACATAAATTAATAAATCCTTAGCTATGTTAAAAAATAAAAAGGAAGAGAGATATTCAAGTAAATAAAATCAGAAATTAAAAGCAAGAGGTGACAAGTGATGATTCAGAAACGAAAAGATTACAAAGGAACACTGTGATACCAACAAATACAGTAATCAGAAAAAAAACCAGTAAGTTCGTGGAAATGCAAAATTTACCAAAACCAGTATACCAATAATGACTAAGCAAAGAGAAGCCCAGGACCAGATTGGTTTGCAAATGAATTCTACCTAGCATTAAAAGAATTAGAACTAATTTGTTTTAAACGCTTCCAACAAATGAGACACCAACCTTCCAAAATTCATCCTATGAGACAGTAGTATTGTGCTACCAAGGCCAAAGACAACACAAAAAAAGAAAACCACAAACTAGTGTCTCCAGTGCAAAAATCCTCCATTAAACAGCAGTCCGTGAAGGTCGGGAGGTCACCAAAAGACTTGCATATCATGGCCAAGAGGGATGTACTCCTGTGATATAAAAAATGTCCCAAGCCCTCCTTATGAGTCAACATGACACAACACATTTTTTTTTTAATGAAAAAAAGAAAGAAAGAAAGAAACCAACACCATTTCAATAAATCCACAGAAAACTTTGATAAAGCTTAATTGCTTTTCATGATTAAAACTCTAACAACACAGGCAGAGATGAATCTTAACTCCGTAAAGACGTCGTATGCAGTAGCCAAGAGTTAACATAATCAACATAAAACCCACTACAATGCAAAGATTCCTGTTCTTACTGCTTCCTTTCCATGTTATACTAGCAGTCCTGAAGAGAGCAATTAGACAAGAAAAATACATTGTAAAGTATCCAATTCAGAGAAAAGGTTCTGATAACAGAATTATACACACAGAGAACTCTAGAGATCCAGCCAAGAAGCTATAAGAACTAATAAATTCAGTAATTTATAGTGAAAAAATTACACAAAATAGTTTCATCTCCCCACACAAATAATAAAATATCCAGAAAGGAAATTTTTAAAGTAGTGTGTTACAATATCATAGACCCATAGACTGACTATTGTAAAATATTGATAAAAGAAATTACAGAAGACAAGGATATCGTGCCTTTACAGATTAGAAGAATTAATATTGCTTTAATTTCTCATGGCATCCTCAAAATCTTACAGATTCAATACAATTTCTAAAAAAGTCACTGATGGTCTATTTACAGGAGGGCGGGGGGGGAGAGAAAGGGAGGGAGGGAGGGAGAGAGAGAGGGAGGGAGGGAGGGAGGGAGAAACTGATTTTAGAACTGTAAAATATGAAACTACAGAAGACCCCAGATAAACAAAGATGTCTTGGTCAAGAAGAACTAGCCAGCGACCGTAAATGTAGGTCATTTGTTAGTGTTTGACTATGGGTTGTTGCCCAGCACCTCATAAACCAGGTATAGTGGCCAGGGGTACAAGTCTGTCATCCTAGCATGCTGGGGGCAGAGGCATGGCAAGTTCAAGTTCATCTTCCACTGCAAAGCTAATTTGAGAGTGGCCTGGGATACATGAGATGCGTGTGTGTGTGTTTGTGTGTGTGTATCATATACATATATATTGATTTATGCATCACTCTTTCTAATTTTAACACACATTACAAAGCTACATTGTCAAAACAGTATGACACTGACATTAAAATCGGCATATAGAGCAATGGAAGAGCATAGAAAGCACAGAAATAAACTCCTGCTCTTCAACAAAGCTGTCATAGGATGAAGGAAACACTCTGTCTTCTGGAGTTTTAATGGTTGGAGTTCTTGAGGCGAACTCTCCCTAGTAAGACTAGGAGGAGAAAAATAGACTCCACATGAACACAGGAGCCCCATAAGACACAAAACTCAAAGAGAGGTCAGATAGCTGAGACTTGGATCCCCCCCCCCCCCCCCCGCCACACACACACACTTCATAGGGGAGAGGGAAGCAATTTCAAAGGGAGAGTAAACGATTTCTAGGGAGGATGAATGGACATAAGAAACAGAAAACAGCCTGGGACAGAGCTCCTCCTCAGAGGTGCACAGTGTGGTGAGGGACACGTGTAGCAACACAGCCTCTGTGGCTGTCCTACTACACAAATGACAGGCACTCTGGGGACAGGCTTCCAGAGCGACAGACATGTGTCTGTCCAGCAGCTGACCACCCCACCCCCACCCTGTTCTCTTTCCTTCTGATTCGTCTTCCCTGACAATGCAGTTTTGAGGAGAGAATTGAACATTTGCCATGTCATTTGGAATGTCTCCATTTAACATAAGGGGGCATAAGAAGTCAAAGCTGGAGGCCAGTGACCCCACATTTGTTAACTTGTGCGAGTCTTGCAGAGATTCCTGTCTTGCTTCTAAATTCACCTGATTTTCCACCCCAAAGTCTCTAATTATGTATACATCTTGATTTCCATCCACTCCACGTGGCTTCAGATGTGTATATTGAGCTTTCTTTCCAGGGATATAGCAAGAGTAAATAGTTTCGTAATGAGTGCTAAAGGACTTTGTCTACTTTACCTTAAGGCTATGTGTGGACAACCTGAGTAACAAACAGGCAGGAATCTTGAGTTAATTTCTGCTGCCCTCTTCTGGCAGAGACTAGCAGTAACGTCCAACAAGGAGAAAGGAACCTCCTCTTTAATTTCTTTCCTTTTATTCATCCAATGATCATGCCACTCTGAGAGGAGTCTAAATTCTAAAATTGTAACTGTTCCAAAGAATATATTACCTTCCTGAAACTCTCAGCAAAGGAGAAAAGAATGTGTGTGTTTCCTTAAAGCCCACAATTTCTGTATGAGATAGAATACAATTAAATCAATACAATACAATGCAACACACATTCTTTGTCTCCTGTATTCCATACAAACTGACTCAAATCAGTTACCAGTCATACGTTATGTCTCTTACTGAGTTACTAGCATCTCCTAAATAAAACTCAGGAAATACTGGGCATTGATGGAGAATAATGGGCACTGATGGAGAATAATGGACACTGATGGAGAACACTGGACACTGATGGAGAATACTGGGCACTGATGGAGAATACTGGGCACTGATGGAGAACACTGGACACTGATGGAGAACACTGGGCACTGATGGAGAACACTGGGCACTGATGGAGACTATTGGGCACTGATGGAGAATACTGGGCACTGATGGTGACTACTGGGCACTGATGGTGACTACTGGGCACTGATGGAGAATACTGGGCACTGATGGAGAATACTGGGCACTGATGGAGAACACTGGACACTGATGGACAACACTAGACACTGATGGAGAATACTGGGCACTGATGGTGACTACTGGGCACTGATGGAGAATACTGGGCACTGATGGAGAATACTGGGCACTGATGGTGACTACTGGGCACTGATGGAGAATACTGGGCATGGATGGAGAATATTGGGCACAGATGGAGAACACTGGACACTAATGGAGACTACTGGGCACTGATGGAGAATACTGGACACTGATGGAAAATGCTGGGCACTGATGGAGAATCCTGGGCACTGATTGAGAATATTGGACACTGTTGCAGAATACTGGGCACTGATGAAGAATCCTGGGCACTGATTGAGAATATTGGACACTGTTGCAGAATACTGGGCACAGATGAAGAATACTGGGCACTGATGGAGAACACTCGGCCCTGAAGGAGAAGACTGGGCATGGATGGAGACTACTGGGCACAGATGGAGAATACTGGTCTCTGATGGAGAATACTGGAAACTGATGGAGACTACTGGTCTCTGATGGAGAATACTGGAAACTGATAGAGACTATTGGGCACTGATGGAGAACAGTGGACGCTGATGGAGAATATTGGACACTGATGCAGAATACTGGGCACTGATGGAGAACACTCAGCCCTGAAGGAGAAGACTGGGCATGGATGGAGAATATTGGACACTGATGGAGAATACTGAGAATGGACGGGGAATACTGGGCACAGATGGAGAACACAGGATGCTGATGGATAATACCAGGCACAGATGGAGAACACTGGGCACTGATGGAAAATGTTGGGCATTGATAGAGAGTTCTGGGCACTGATGGATAATTCTGGACATGGATGGAGAATACTGGGCACTTATGTAGAATACTGGACACTGCTGGAGAATATTGGGCACGGATGGAGAATACTGGGCCCTGATGTAAACTACTGGGCACTGATGGAGACTACTGGGCTCTGATGAAGAATGCTGGGTACTGATGGAGAATACTGGACACTGATGGGGAATACTAGGCACAAATTGAGAACACTGGACACTGTTGGAGAATACTGGCCACTAATGGAGAATACTGGGCACTGATAGAGAATACTGGGCACTGATGGGGAATACTGGACACTGATGGAGAATACTGGTCACTAATGGAGAACACTGGGCACAAATTCAGAACACTGGACACTGATGGAGACTACTGGGCACTGATGAAGAATTCTGGCTCTGATGGAGAATGCTGGACACTGATGGAAAATTCTGGGGACTAATGGAGAATACTGGGCTCTGATGGAGAACACTGGGCACTGATGGAGAATATTGGGCACTGATGGAAAATACTGGGCACTGATGGAGAATACTGGGCACTGGTGGAGAATACTGGACCATGATGGAGAATAATGAGCACTGTTCAAGAATTCTGGACACTGATGGAGATTCCTGGGCACTGATGGAAAATACTGGCACTGGTGGGGAATTCTGGTAACTGATGAATAATACTGGGCACTGATGGAGAATACTGGACACTGATGGAGAATACTGGGCACTGATGGAGACTATGGGGCACTGATGGATTATACTGGGCACTGGTGGAGAATACTGGGCACTGATGGAGAATACTGGGCACTGATGGAGAATACTGGGCACTGATGGAGAATACTGGGCACTGATGGAGAATACTGGGCACTGATGGAGAATACTGGTCTCTGATGGAGAATACTGGAAACTGATAGAGACTATTGGGCACTGATGGAGAACAGTGGACGCTGATGGAGAATATTGGACACTGATGCAGAATACTGGGCACTGATGGAGAGCACTCGGCCCTGAAGGAGAAGACTGGGCATGGATGGAGAATATTGGACACTGATGGAGAATACTGGGAACGGACGGGGAATACTGGGCACAGATGGAGAACACAGGATGTTGATGGATAATACCAGGCACAGATGGAGAACACTGGGCGCTGATGGAGAATGTTGGGCATTGATGGAGAGTTCTGGGCACTGATGGAGAATATTGGACACTGATGCAGAATACTGGGCACAGATGGAGAATACTGGACATTGATGGAGAATACTGGGCACTGATGGGGAATACTGGGTACTGACCGAGAATACTGGACAGTGATGGAGAATAATGATCACTGATGGGGAATACTGGGCACAGATGGAGAACACAGGATGCTGATGGATAATACTGGGCACTGATGGAGTATACTGGACACTGATAGAGAACACTGGAAACTGATGGAGACTACCGAGCACTGATGGAGAATATTGGGTACTGATGGAGAATACTGGGCACTGATGGAGAATAATGGTCACAGATGGAGAACACTGGACACTGATGGAGATCACTGGGCACTGATGGAGACTACTGGGCACTGATGGAGAATACTGTGCACTAGTGGAGAATACTGGGCACAGATGGAGACAACTGGCACTGGTGGAGAATTCTGGGCACTGATAGAGAACACTGGACACTGATGGAGAATGCTGGGCACTGATGGAGAATACTGTGCACTGGTGGAGAATACTGGGCACAGATGGAGACAACTGGCACTGGTGGAGAATTCTGGGCACTGATAGAGAACACTGGACAGTGATGGAGCATGCTGGGCACTCATGGAGACTACTGGACACTGATGGAGAACACTGGACACTGACGGAGAATACCGGGTACTGGTGGAGAATACTGGGCACAGATGGAGACAACTGGCACTGATGGAGAATACTGGGCACTGATGGAGATTACTGGACACTGATGGATAATACTGGGCACTGATGGAGAACACTGGGCACTGATGGAGAATATTGGACACTGATGGAAAATACTGGGCACTGATGGAGAATACTGGGCACTGATGGAGACTACTGGGCACTGATGGAGAATACTTGGCACTTATGGAGAATACTGGGCACTGATAGAACACTGGACAATTATGGAAAATACTGGGCACTGGTGGAGAATACTGGACCATGATGGAGAATAATGAGCACTGTTCGAGAATTCTGGACACTGATGGAGATTCCTGGGCACTGATGGAAAATACTGGCACTGGTGGGGAATTCTGGTAACTGATGAATAATACTGGGCACTGATAGAGAATACTGGACACTGATGGAGAATACTGGGCACTGATGGAGACTACGGGGCACTGATGGATTATACTGGGCACTGGTGGAGAATCCTGGGCACTGATGGAGAATACTAGGCACCGATAGAAAATACTGGGCACTGATGGAGATACTAGACACTGATGGGGAGTACTGGGCACAGATGGAGAACACTGGACACTAATGCAGAATATTGGACACTGATAGAAAACACTGGACACTGATGGAGATTACTTGGCACTGATGTAAAATACTGGGCACTGATGGAGAAAACTGGACACTGATGGAGGATACTGGGCACTGATGGGGAATACTAGGCACTGATCGAGAATATTGAGCACGGACAAAGGATACTGGGCACAGATGGAGAACACAGGACCCTGATGGAGAACACTGGGCACTGATGGAGAATATTGGGCACTGATGGAAAATACTGGGCACTGATAGAGAATACTGGGCACTGATGGAGACTACTGGCACTGATGGAGAATATTGGGCACGGATGGAGTATACTGGGCCCTGATGGAAACTACTGGGCACTAATGAAGAATTCTGACTCTGATTGAGAATGCTGGACACTGATGGAAAATTCTGGGCACTAATGGGGAATACTGGGCACTGATGGAGAATACTGGGCTCTGATGAAGAAAGCTGGGCACCAACTGAGAACACTGGCTACTGATGGAAAACACTGGGCACTGATAGAGAATACTTGGCACTTACGGAGAATACTGGGCACTGATAGAACACTGGACAATTATGGAGAATACTGGGCACTGGTGGAGAATACTGGGCACTGGTGGAGAATACTGGCACTGATGGAGAATACTGGGCACTTATGTAGAATACTGGGCTCTGATGGAGAATGCTGG
This sequence comes from Acomys russatus, assembly GCF_903995435.1. Taxonomy (NCBI): domain Eukaryota; kingdom Metazoa; phylum Chordata; class Mammalia; order Rodentia; family Muridae; genus Acomys; species Acomys russatus. The sequence goes on from NC_067145.1 coordinate 58,269,609, forward strand.
GCACTGATGTAGAATACTGGGCACTGATGGAGACTACTGGGCACTGATGGAGAATACTGGGCTCTGATGGAGAATACTGGGCACTGATGGAGAACACTGGACATTGACGGAGAATACTGGGCACTGATGGAGAATACTGGGCTCTGATGGAGAATACTGGGCACTGATGGAGAACACTGGACACTGATGGAGACTACTGGGCACTTATGTAGAATACTGGGCATTGATGGAGACTACTGGGCACTGATGGAGACTACTGGTCACTGATGGAGAATACTGGGCACTGGTGGAGAATACTGGGCACTGGTGGAGAATACTGGGCACAGATGAAGACAACTGGCACTGATGGAGAATTCTGGGCACTGATAGAGAACACTGGACACTGATGGAGAATGCTGGGTACTGATAGAGAATACTGGACACTAATGGAGACTACTGGGCACAGGTGGAGAATACTGGGCACAGGTGGAGACAACTGGCACTGATAGAGAATACTGAGCACTGATGGAGAATACTTTACACTGATGGGGAAGACTGGACACTGATGGAGAATTCTAGGCACTGATGGAGAGTACTGGGCCCTGATGGAGACTACTGGGCATTGATGGAGAATACTGGGCATGGATGGAGAATACTTGACACTGATAGAGAACACTGGGTTCTGATGGAGAATCCTGGGCACTGATGGATAATGTTGGGCATTGATGTATAATTCTGGGCACTGATGGAGAATACTGGACATTGATGGAAACTACTGGACACTGAAGGAGAATGCTAGGCACTGGTGGAGAATCTGTGCACTGATGCAGAATACTGGACACTGATGGAGTGCTGTAGCCTTGGAGTCTGAAATTGCAGGGCACCTTTGCATTTTCTTTGTTTTGTCTCTGATAAACCATCACATTTATTATATTACCTTTTATTGGGAATATTATCTATTGCATTTATTAATTGGTACTTTAGAGGGGCCTTCTAGTTGAAGAGAAACTTGGTTGAATGTCATTTATTTAAACAATTTTAAAGTCTCCAATTTTAGGTGAGGGAGAGACGGCTTGGTGTTTAGGACACAGGTGGCTTTTACACAGGACCCAAGTTCAGTTTTCAGCACTCAAGTGGCTGACAGCTGCCTGTAATCTCAGATCTAATGGGATATGCAAACATTTTCACTCACATGCACACAACTGCATGTGCAGAATATTAAAAAATAATAAAAATCAATCCTTTAAAGATGCCCACTTTTAGCTACATGAGAAATCCATGTTTCATGCACATCATATTTACTTTAGTAAACTAGAATTTTTATATTTAAAAAGATGTATTGGTATATTGGTTTTTTGTTGTCATTGTTGCTGTTACCATTGCCTCTGTTGGCTGATGCTTTCTTCTGAGAAAAATGACACACACGCACATATGCATATGCACACACACACACACACATGCACATATGCATACGCACACACTCACACACACACACACACACAGTCAACTGCTATGAATCAAATGTCCAGCCAAATTACTTCTGTTTTTTCATTTCTCTCTGTAACTAAATGCTTCACCCAATATAATGTTAAAACTGTTCTGCAGGTTACTACATCTAAAAAGCTTAGATCTGGCTTTATTACTTGAAGTGTACAAAGCAGAACTATACTACAAGGCAGAAAATAACTGAACTACACCCATCACTGTGCCTTCATTGTCTCTCTAAAGAAATTGGTGCTATGATGGGCTTCCGACAGGAAGATTAACGGACATTATTTGTGCTAGCCTGGTGCAACTGTCCTTTCTCATCTTGGCCAGAAAGATTGGTAACTTGCTCCAAATGGCAATGTTTTCAAAGAACAATCATTCATGAATATAAGGCCTTGGTCAAACAGTATCACTTTATATGGGAGCCCTTAACCACATATGGCTACCAAGTTGTAAATTGATGAAAATTAAAACAGCAAAAAATCTGGAGCAATCACAGGAAGCTAGGATCACTAGTATGGAGCCCAATCTGAACAATAGTGAGTTCTAGGCTAGCCTGAGCTACAGTGAGGCCTTATCACAATAAACACATAAACCTCCGCTTCTCGGTTGCTTTCAGCCTATCTCATATGATCAATAGCCAGCTGTGGCATCTGGCTACCAGCTACAGAAGGCTGATGATACACCTCAGTTGGTAGAGTGCTTACCTAACAGGCATGAAGCCCTCAGCTGGGCTTAGCACCTAACAAACTGGGCACAGTGGTGCACATCTGTAATTTCAGCTGTTAGGAGGCAGAATCAGAAATTCAAGGTCATCCTCAGCTACATACCAAATTTGAGGCCAGCCTTGCTATATGAGGCTTTTTAGATATATACAATATGTAAGATATTATGTATATATAAACTATGTAGACCAGTAGAGAGAGAGAGAGATATAATATTTAGAGCATCAGACACAGATATATATATATATATATATATACATACATATATGTAATACTTAGACTGTCAGACACAGATATATATATGTGTTTATATATATGCATATATATAAAATATACATATATCATATTTAGACTATCAGACACAGATATATGTATGTATATATACATACACACATATATAATATTTAGACCGGCAGACACAGATATATATATGTATATACACACACACACACACACACACACATACACACACACACACACACACACATATAATATTTAGACCGACAGACACTGAGAGAGACAGAGCCTTTCTGTCATCACCACTGGAGTAGGCAACTTCATTTCACATGCAATGTTTTGGTTCTGACCAGTTCATAATCAATGGCCCAAGGAATGAGGACTAGTAACTATAAATATTAAATTTAATGTAGGCTAAGTAACATTTTTTAAAAGCAGGATATTTTTAAATCACACTGGACCAGAAGGGGGTGCTATGACCCTCTGACTCTGAAACTGACTTAAAAAAAAAAAAAAAAAATCAGCTCAGCTCTGACCAAACTAGAAGTCTAGTTTTTGACCAAAATGATTGAGTCTTTCACAGATCGAACTCTTGCAGCACCCTCAATATTAGAATTACTAGAAGAAAAACAAAACACAACAAAAAATGGATGGATTGTTGATGGAAAATAAACACTGAGTCATCTCAAAGTAGAGAGAAAACACCATACACTTCACAAGGTTGCACATATAACAAAATATTCAGGGGACAGTTTGGAATATGAATTCAATATGCAAAAGCGACCTTAAGGCAGTGGTTATGAGTGAGTACCATGCGGATTTCTAAACCAGTTGATGAATGGAAAGAGCAAAGAAAGCAGCTAAGAAAAAACCCATCATGAGGCTGATTCCGCACTCATGCACCACCAGGACAGTCCCAATTACTAAATTGTACTCCTTAAATGGTTCTCTGGAGGCCCCCAATGATTAATGCATCTCTCCTAGAGAAAAAAAAAAAAAACATGCATCTGGGTTATCTGCCCTGGGTGTACAGGGCCAATGCATGCGAAGTGGTCCATCCCCTCGGAGAAGGAAATTAGCCTCCATAGGTGACTTTACACGGTTAGAGACTTCGGGGCTTTTGTAGCTTCTATAGCCCCAGGAGAGTCTGGCTTTGAGCCAGTTTTCATCAGCCGTGTGCACTGTCCTTTGGGGAGGGTTGAAGATGACGAGAGCCAGTTCTTCGGTCTCCGGGGTCGCGCTCAGTGAGGCACTCTTGTGTTCTAGTAGTTACTGCATGGTCTCATTTTGAGTATATAAGTATGGAAATCACCCTACCTTAAACAAGCCTTGTAAACAACAACATTCCTTTAAGACTTTTGCAAGAGTTGTGTTTGTTTGGGGGTTGGTGTTTGTTTGTTTGTTTGTTTGTTTGTTTCAAAGCGGCAGAAGACAAAGTAAGCTGGCAGGTAGCTTTTGTCAACCAGCATCAATGAGGAGGCCAAAAAAGATGGACGTCGTCTCGGGGGGGCGGGGAATCTGGACCCAGGGTGGCCTGCACAAACGAATGCCCCAACCAAGCACAATGCATGCAGAGTGGGGCGGGGGAAGTGGGAATTGCCTCTGACAGGTGCCCACAGTTGGATCACTGCCCCTTGGCAGGGCAGCCCTGCAGACACACAAAGGAAGGGGATGCGGGCTATCCTGTGCTCAGAGGGTAGAGGAGGAGGACCCCACCTGTCAGAGGTCTTGGGGAGAGGAATAGGGCAGAAGAGGGAGGGAGGGTGGGTGGGAACGCGAAGATAAGAGCGAGGGGATAACAATCAATCGGGATGTAACATGAATAAATTGTAACGAAGAAGAAAAGTTTCTCCAACTTACCTTGTGAAGTTCTCCTCCCTGCAGCTCTAAGCGTCTACTTCATTAGCTCTTATTTTAAAAATAACACCAGTAAGAAAATCCCTACACCTCATAAGAGCTGCCCCCACTCCCAGAACCAAGCTCTCGGAAGTTTCTTTAATGAACCAGCTGTTCCCTGGCGGTCAAAGGTAGGGTAACTTCACGTAATCGCCTAGTGAGCACGCGAGGCCAGTCTTCACATCCTCCCACCGGAGCATGTATTTCAGATGTGCTAAAAATAGATGCAAGCACACATACATTTTCAACAGTACAAATGCACATTTCTTTTATGTCACAGTAGGTCCTCACGCTGTCTGTAGGGAACAGAACATTTACGAGGCTATGGAGGTGTGGTTCAGAATCCTGGGAATGCAATTGCCATTACCATGTGAAACAGCTGGAAGCTGGGATGTAAGATCATGCCCCCGCCCTTGTGACGCTGAGGCAGGAGGATTTGTGGGTCCTGAGCGTTTGAAGCCAGCCTGGACAACCTAGTGAGATCCTATCTCATGTGAAAAACTAAAATAAACTAGAACTAGAAAGGAAATGAGAAGGTGAGCTTTCTCGGCGGCCTCCGCTCTGGCATAGCTGCGTGTCTGATGTGTGTTTCTCTCTCCTTCCACAGCCCCACCTGACAGGAAACAAAACTAACACTCCGTCTGGCGCTTTGTCTTTCAGATTCAGGCACAAGGAAGATTCTAATTGACTGTCTGAATTTCAAATCAAATCCCAAGGATGGGACGCTAGAGCCAGCTTCTCCCAGGTCTCTCGTCTTTGTGCAAGTCAACCCTACACATGAACGAGCATCACGCTAACTTTCATGTGAGTGTGCAAGTGTGAAGGATTCTGTCAAGTGAGTGTAAGGGGTGTTACATGTGTGCGTGAGCACACACAGGAGGAATTGTTACTATCTGCGTTCTCAATGGATCCTTTCTCCTTAAAGTTAAAAGCTCAAACTGTCACCTGTGGGTCTCCCCATTTATGTATTGTGGTAATTACTCTCCTTGTTAGCTTGATCTGACATTTGGACAATAGGCAATTATTATCAAGACACAGGAGATTCTGAATTTTCTAAAATAATTAGTTGAATTTAAGCCTATCTCTTTATCAAATAATTGTTTAGTTACAAAACCATACTCTAGAATGCTAAACAACATAAATAGATTCATAATATTCATACCACTGATTTTTAAAATGATTAACCATAATTTTTATTTGTTTACTTTTTGAGACAGTTTTTTGTGGGTTTTTTTTTGTTTGTTTGTTTTGTTTTGGTTTGGTTTGGTTTTTTGTTTTGTTTTGTTTTGTTTTTGTACCTCAGGCTTCCCTTGAACCCATGGCAATCCTCCTGCCTCAGCCTCCCAAGATTTGGGATTGCAGGCATGAGCCACCTGGCCTAACGTATGTACACCATATGTTTCCAGCTTAATTAAAAATGAAAATATTCGACATATTCCTACTTGCTCACTTCTCCAAAGACTTCCTTAACTATCTACTTGCAGCACAGACACTGTGTCCATATGTATTTTTGTTCCAAAGCCATCATCACTTGCTATTTTAATGAGGAACTATTAGTTTGACAAAAAGAGCATAATAACAAATGTTTTGAGTAAGGCTGTGTGGAGAAGGCAATATTGAAAGGTAAACATGGAAATGTACAGTATCATTAAAATAAGTAAAAATGTGAAATGAGAAGCTGTTTCTCAACAAACACTCAACACTGGCATGTGCTGTACAGGACCCCAGTGGACCTTCCCACAGGGCTGTTAAGCTTAGATGAATCAGTCCATAGAGACCCCGCCCTTTCAAGCTGCTCACTCTTGTCCATCTCTCAGCAAGGAAATCCCATCAGACGATAATCAGAGATGATGGGTGAGTGAGATGGCACATCAGAGACAAGCACTGCGACCAAGCCTGATGACTTGATATGATCCCTGGATTAGTCTCAATTTTCTTAACCAATATATTTTATTACAACTTATTAACCAAGTGTACATCACTTATAACCTGACTAACCAAAACAATAGGGAAAGAGCATTAAGGAACACAATAACAACTGTAAGGGTATCAGTTCCGAGGAACGATTCTCCTGGCGAAATCAGCAGGATTTCTTCTGCTGGAACCTGGAGTAACCAGAACCCAGAACCTCAGCAGGAGCCGGAGCCCCGAAGCCTTCCCAAGTCTCCAAAAGCCCCACCTCCAGTTTTCGGCTCATTTATATATCTCCTCCCAGAATCTGTTCATGGGATCTTTTCAGCTGGCAACAATCAAGCTCCCACACAAGATGGTTGGTCTTCTAGTGTATTAACCTCACCTGTTCTCTCACAAGACCATTCCAATCCCACACTTGGGATCATAACAAACAGGTTCTTCTCACCTTCACCCTGGGACCTATATGGTAGAAGGAGAGAAATGACTCCTGCATGCTGTCCTCTGGCCTCCATGTGCATTTGCACATGTACGTACACACACACACACACACACACACACACACACACACACACACACCGTACATTCAAGGATCTATGCGTTTGTTAGCATAAATGTTCATTTTAGTGATAACTCTTTTTCTCCTCCAGCCAGCAATTCCCCACAAGTGATCTATGAAATTTGGAGTGATGAATTAACTAGTTTAGGGGGTGAAAGGTCCAACCAGCCAGCAAACAGGTCGAACAGTTGGGGTCACCCGAGCAACGTTAAATGCTTTTCTCTGCAGCAGCTTTCAGCACCTTTACCTCACTAATGGAAACTATCACTCTACCCCCAAGGAGCCATAAAATGTCTATTTTCAGAATGTAATGAATGTCCATACAGTCCTTAGACTTTTGCCCCCAAACTTCTATTTATATACCACAGGAGCTCAACATACTACCAAGCCAGGGTGCAAATGCTGACCTGATTAGAACTAGAATGGCCTGCAAAACTATCAAAAGAGGCTGAAAGCCCCTCCAAGGACTTCAGCTACCATCTAATTTGCTACTGGGGATTCCTTTGAGCAGCTCTGTCTTTCTAAGTTTGTTGACTACCACAGGCTAGATTTTTTAAGAGCTGTCTCCTTGTCTACACTTTGGGGGGCATAAGAGTGCAATATTGTAGCTTTGAGAATAAGTTGACTGAGCTCTTTTACATTTCTTCTGATCAAATATCCTGGCCTCCTTAAAACAATGGAGTGCCCCCTGTATTATGCAGAATGACTTTTATTTGTACAAAATAAGATAAATTTCTTTTTTGATAATTTTCAATATAAGTTTACCTTCAAATAGTGATTAAAGCAATTATATCAAAACCAAAAAGATACATACAAGATTTCAAAAACTCTTGGCAATAGCACAAAGTGTAAAATTACTCTCATTTCTAATGTTTCTCTTTATGCAAAAATTCAGTTACTTTTTAAATCAAGGCTTCATGATAATACGAATGTTTTTACATTAAACATAAAAATGTTATAAATTATTTATATATTATAAAAACAATGGGGTGACTCTTTCCTTTGTATGTCTAACTCTGTGACAACCTAGGATGCTCTGTAAACAAACATGCATTGTCAGTGTTCATGAATATATGATGGTCTTTTTCATGTCACTTACCTGTAATATTTAATTTACAATCATAATGTCAACTACTGTATGCTATATACATTGAAACTGTTAAACTCATGTTCACCCTACATCTCAAAAAGGTGTTCTGTAAATAGTCATTATAGCTCTTGGTACTAACCATTGACTGTTTCCCTGGCTCATAAAACAGTTATCACCCAAATCATTGTATTTAATCCCTCTATGTTATAGCTCGACTCAGAAATATCCCCTACCAGGCCGTGAGTTTGAACACATGAGCAAAACAGCTAGTGGCACTGTTTGGGGAGGTTGCAGACCCTCTGGGAACCTGTCTTAGCTAGTAGAAGTAGGGCATAGGGGCAGACTATGAAGGTGTACACACCTCTCACTCAGTCCCAGGTCTTTATGACCTGTCCATCAAGATGAAAGCAAACTTGAAAGATGCTGCTGCAGCAAAGCAAGCCACTCGAGCCACCAGGCTTTCTTGCAGGCTTGGGTTGTTGTCCCTGAGCCAGCCCTTAAGTTTTCTGTTTGGTATTCTGTCTCAGGAGCAAGGAAAGTAGCAAATGCCCTATCTTCCTTTATCTTTATTTTCCTGGCCCAATTTGCATTCCACCCAGCACACATGTGCACACATTCCAAAAAATAAATAAAATCCATCATATTGGTTCCTTGTGTGAAGGTATATGTTTTGCATTTATTTGCTCTAATTCCCCCCAATCAAACTTAATAAAGGTTTTCCCCATCAATTTCTTTTAGAATTGCAAAATGTATATATTTGCTTACACGCCACTGTTTTATTCTATTTCAAGTCAGAGAAATCTCAGCCTAACCATTTACATCCAGGGAGAGCAGCAGTACAGCAAATAATGGATAAGCCACTCCTGTGTTACATACAGATCACATTGGTAAAAGGGAGGAGAAGCCAAAAAGTATTCAAAGAAACATCATTGAATATTGTTTTTCTACAAAATTCGGTCAAGTATTAAGCACAGTCAGCAAAGGCACAATTCACATTTTGATTCCAGTATTGGGTGGTTGTTGTTGTTGTGGGTTGCTTATAATATTTTGTTTTTTTTTTTCTTTTGCCATTAACTTGATTGATTTAGTTCATGAACTTAGAACTCTTTAAATAATATGGTGGTAGTTGTGAAGGAGCCATTACAGAAAGGAAGTGAGGAAAGTTTATCAACCAGTAAAAGGGCAGCCTCCACTTTCATCAAAATTTAGTTTTTCTTGTTTTCATCAGAAGTCAACCTAAGTACCCTTCCTATTTTCATTTCTGGTACTGTGACAAAATATGCTGACAAAAAGCCAATTAGGTTATATCCCATCACTGTGAGGAAGGCAAGGTGGGAAACTAAAGCAGCTACTCACCCACAGTCCTGGGCAGAGAGAAGTAAGTGCACACATGTGCACCTGCTCAGCTCACCTGCACACCTGCCCAGATCACATACACACTTGCCCAGATCACCTGCACACCTGCCCAGATGACCTACACATCTACTAAATCACCTGCACACCTGCTCAGATCACCAAATAGCTTTGAGTCAGTGAGGTAAGAAGAGTGTTGAAACAAGAAGACCTCTGGGCACACTCGCCTGAGAGAAACCAGATCCATATAGTTCTAAGGCACAACATTCTATGGTTTGTTTGTTTGTTTGTGGGTGGGAGGGTGGATGAAGAATATGTGGAGACCAGAGTCAGTTCTTTCCTTTCAATATGTATCAATTTTTCTAGTATTTAAATTCTCAGATGAAAACAAGAACAAGTAAAGGAGACTCAGATCTTGAAAGAAAGGCAGAAGGCAATGACAAACTAGGTCATTAGTTTAAAAAAGAAAAGAAAAAGAAAAGATAGGACACAAATGGAAAAGTGGCACAGAAGCAGGGCCCTGGTAACCAAGCAGATGTGATGTGTCAGTGGCCTGGGACACAAGTTGTCTTCCCAGAGCTCTCAAAACACCTCAAGGGTTTTTTTCCTTTATCTGAAACTAGTTAATGATGACTGTGGATCAAGAATCTGGGGAAAATGTAAACAGATGTGTCAAAGACAATCTATCATCATCATCATCAAATAATATTGTTTCCTAAGGACCCATATGTTTCACAAATCCAGCATATTTAATTAATATAACTATATATACACGTGTCAAATGCACAAATCCATGCTACTAGTCACCAGCCCCCCCTCCCGTGTGGACAAGAATGAGGAACAGATGAATAGACTGCTCTGTTATGTTGTGTCTTGCACCAGTTAAACAAGCAAATCGCATTTCCAAATAGAACCACAGCAAGTATGAACAAAAACACTTGGTTTCTCTGTAATTTTTAGCTTAGTGTAATATAACTTATATTATTTTCTTTTTTAAAAATGTTATTTTAAAAAAACTTTGATACATTAAATTTCTGTGTTTACTTCATTTCAACTCATCTCCCTACTCTCCAACACTTCTCATGTCCTCCAAGTCCCAGCCCATCTCCAGCTCACAACCTCCTGATGTCTTATTATTGGTACCTATGTGTATAAGTGTGTACAATATACACATGTGATATATACAACCAGCTGAGCCCAGCATGTGTTGCTCCTATGTGCATGTGTGTTCTTATCACCATCACCTGCTTTGGTTCTGAGGTCTTGAAACTGAAAGCATTAGACTGTGCACGGGTTCCTGTAAACAGAGAAGCTTACAGACTTGGGAGGCAGACCTGGGTCAAGCTGGATCCTGTGTGAAGTGGAAAAGTCTTCCTGGGAAACAATAGAGATGATTACATAATGACGCCACCCCACACCCACACCCCACCCACACCCCACCCCTGCCTCCGCCACTACCACCACCACTACCACCAAAATAAAAGTCCAGAGCTACTGCTGAGTTCTATTTTTTGTTTTTGTTTTTTAAATCTGCGGGGTCAGTTATATAGATTTTTTTTCCTATAAGTGAGAAAACGCACTTCTTTATTTCTAGGTCCAGAGACGCCAGATCAGCTGAACTACAGATGCATTCACTAAGTGTGATTTACTGTGCTCTGAGTATGCTACCAGTATGTGCTAATTAGCACGGTGTGTTTTGAAAGAAAAAAAAAACATATGAAGAGAATAAGCAGGCATGGCAGAGAGTTAGCCTTTCAAAACCCACTTCTTCACAGACACAAAGACAACACTTGAAAAAGGTGTCAGTTTTAGATCTGAGCCCCATTTCACTATTGGGTTATTTGGTTTGGTGGTGTTTAATTTCTTGAGTTCTTTATATACTTTGGATATTAGACCTTTGTCAGATGAAGGGTTGGTGAAGATCTTTTCCCAGTCTGTAGGCTGTTGCTTTGTTCTCTTGACAGTGTCTCCTGCCTTACAGAAGCTTCTCAGCCTCATGAGGTCCCATTTATTAGTTGTTGACGTTAAGGCCTGGGCTGTTGGTGTTCTGTTCAGGAAGTTGTCTCCTGTGCCTATGTGTTCCAGACTCTTCCCCACTTTTTCCTCTAACTGGATTAATGTCTCTGGTTTTAGATTGAGGTCTTTAATCCACTTGAACCTGAGTTTTGTGCATGGTGACAAATAGGGGTCTAATTGCATTTTTCTACATGTAGACATCCAGTTAGACCAGCACCATTTGTTGAAGATGCTGTCATTTTTCCATTGAATGGATTTGGCTTCTTTGTCAAAAATCAAGTAACCAAATGTGTGTGGATTCATCTCTGGGTCTTCAGTTCAATTCCATTGATCCACTAGCCTATTGCTGTGCCAGTACCATGCTGTTTTAATTACTGTTGCTCTATAGTACAGCTTGAGATCAGGTATGGAGATTCCTCCAGAGGATCTTTTATTGTATAGGATTGTTTTTGCTATTCTGGGCTTTTTGTTTCTCCATATGAAGTTGAGAATTGTTCTTTCAATATCTTCAAATTATTTTGTAGGTATTCTGATAGAGATTGCAATGAATCTGTAAACTGCTTTTGGTAAGATAGCCATTTTTACTATGTTAATTCTCCCGATCCACGAACAAGGTAGATCCCACCATCTTCTGATGTCATTTTCAATCTCTTTCTTCAGAGATTTAAAGTTTTTTTCAAATAGGTCCTTCATTTGCTTGGTAAGGATTATTCCTAGATAATTTATATTGCTTGTGGCTATCATGAAGGGAGTAATTTTCCTAATTTCTTCCTCTGCCTGTTTGTCATTTGTGTATAGGAAAGCTACTGACTTTTTAAAGTTTATTTTGTATCCTGCCAATTTGCTGAAGGTGTTTATCAGCTGTAGGAGTTGTCTGGTGAAATTTTGGGGGTCACTTATATACACCATCATATCATCTGCAAATAGGGATAATTTGACTTCTTCCTTTCCCATTTGGATCCCCTTGACCTCCTTTTGATGTCTTATTGCTCTGGCTAGAACTTCAAGAACTATATTGAAGAGATATGGGGAAAGTGGGCAACCTTGTCTGGTGCCCGATTTTAAAGGGATTTCCTTGAGTATCTGACAAAGGTCTAATATCCAAAATATATAAAGAACTCAAGAAATTAAACACCACCAAACCAAATAACCCAATTGAGAAATGGGGCTCAGAACTAAACAGAGAATTCTCAACAGAGGAATATCAAATGGCTGAGAAACACTTAAAGAAATGCTCGACCTCCTTAGTCATCAGAGAAATGCAAATCAAAACGACACTGAGATTCCATCTTACACCCATCAGAATGGCTAAGATCAATAACTCAACTGACACCACATGCTGGCGAGGATGTGGAGAAAGAGGAACACTCCTTCATTGCTGGTGGGAATGCAAACTAGTACAACCACTTTGGAAATCTATCTGGCACTTTCTCAGAAAAATGGGAATAGGACTTCCTCAAGACCCAGCTATTCCACTCCTCGGAATATACCCAGAAGATGCACTACCACACAACAGGGACATATGTTCAACCATGTTCATAGCTGCCTTATTCATAATAGCCAGAACACGGAAACAGCCTACATGTCCCTCAGTAGAAGAATGGATAAAGAAACTGTGCTATATTTACACTATGGAATACTACTCAGCTATTAAAAACAAGGAATTTCCGAAATGTGTGGACAAATGGATTGAACTAGAAATTATCATAATGAGTGAGTTCACCCAGAAGCAAAAAGAATTAAATGGTATATACTCACTTATATCGAGACACTAGTCCAAGGGGTACGGCCCCATGAAAAACTTTACCTACCAGGAAAGTGGGTCAGAGGGGAGGACATCCTATTGAGACTTTAGGTGTGAGAAGCCTGGGAGAATGAGGAAATAGAAGGATCCAGAGGGTCCTGGAAAACTACAGGCCCGATCTGGGCCCTAGGGTCCTCCTCAAACTATGGCACCAGCCAAGGAAAATATAGGCAGTAAACTTCAAACCCCTACCCAGACTAGCCGATGGACAGGACATTCTCCACCGTTAAGTGGAGAAGGCGATCTGACTTTCACACAAACTCTGGTACCCCATATTTGATCATGTCCCTTGGATGGGGACGCCTGGTGGCACTCAGAGGAAGGATAATAGGTCACCAAGAACAGACTCAATACCCTATGAGCATATACAGGGGGAGGAGGTTCCCCTCAGTCACAGACATAGGGGAGAAGAATGGGGGGGAGTGGAAGGGAGGGAGGAGTGGGAGGATACAAGGGATGAGATAACAACTGAGATGTAATTTAAATAAATTAATAATAAAAAAGGAAAAAATAAACAAACAAAAGCAAAAACAAAAACAAAAGAAGTTCAAAATTGTATGCAGTTTTCCAAAAGATTAAATAAAAATGTAGTGTTTTGATATTATGGGAAAAAAAAGAAAAAGGTGTCAGGTCATCGTTTTCAGAAATGGTTCTTACATCAGCTAAAGGAGGTTTTCACCTTAGGGGGAAATGGTTAAGTCTTGGTAATACAAGATTTGTGTCACTTTAATTTCATTTTACCCATTCTCCTGTCCTTACTTTCACAATAGCCTTGAAAGCCAGTATCTTTCCAAAAACAGTAAGATGATCCTCCTACAAACACCAAGGGAGGCAAAATGGATTTGGACCCTCCAAACATGGCTCTCAGAGAACTGCCACTATTTACCATGTGCTTCCCTAGAAATATCCACGTAGAAGGCTGTGTTCATGGTGGGAATCAGCGCACACCAGCCAGGAAGAGCATTTCTCTGGCCACACCTGTCCAAGGAGGATCAGCAGTCACTGACTGATGCTGAAGCCTCCTGGTGTGTTTAGAATGTTCGGGGCAAAACTCACTTAGGAACCTAAGAGGGAAATCTGAGGAACAAAGATATCATGAAAACTGCCAAGTCCTCAGTGTCCTTGGAGATCTAAATAGCCATGCAGGTGCCACAGGATGCAGCATGCAAATCCATGACCTTGTACAAACCCAAGAGAGAGTTGGGAGAGTCCTAAGGTCATGTCTTCATCAGTCCTGAAGACCACGCAAGTAAGGGCGATGGTAGGATTGTAAATAACCTGCCTATAAGTGACACCCTCCTCCTTGCTGTGACAAAACACCTGACAGAAAGATCTTAAGGAGGAACTGTTCCTTTTTGTTCACAGTTTCAGGGATATAACCCACCATGGCAGGGAAGGCAGAGAAACAGGAGACAGCTGGTTACACCATGTCAACACGGGTAGCACAGAGCATCACTGATGCACAGATCAGATTCCCTTTCTTTATCCAATCTAGGACCAGGTCCATGGACTGGTCCTCCCATGGTTAGGTGAGTCTTCCTGCTTAAATCACTGCAATAGATATTCCCTTGCAAGCATGCCTACAGAAGGCAACTATGATCGCACCAAGTTGACAAATAATGCAAACCATTGTACTACCCAAGAATTCAATACCCTCAACACACATATGCAGAATCCCTTGTCCCCGGCTGGGGGAGTTAGTGACTGTGGTGGTTTGAATAAAAATGCCCCACACCAGGCCCATGGGGTGTGGCACTATTAGGAACTGTGGCCTTGTTGGAGGAGGTGTGCCCTTGGTAGAGGAAGTGTGTCACTGGGGGTGGCTTCGAGGTTTCAGATGCTTAAGGCAGGTCCAATGTCAATGTCACTTTCTGCTGCCTGTGGATATATGTAGATAGATAGATAGATAGATAGATAGATAGATAGATAGATGATAGATGAACTCTTAGCTTCTCCAGCACCCTGTCTGCCTGCACACCACCAACCACTATGCTTCCTGTAATTATGATAATGGACTAAACCTCTGAAACTGTGACCCAGTCCCAATTAAATGTTTTTTTTTTCTTTATAAGAGTTGCCAGCCATGATCATGGTGTCTCTTCAAACCAATAGTAACCCTAACACAGTAACCCAGGCCAAAAACAAAAAACAAACCTACTCTGCAAGCAGCAATTCATAGGACTATGCATAGCACACACTGAAGACTTTCAAGAGTCAACTCAGGGTTTGGGAGTGCTGTTAACTCAGGAGGCAGAGAGGCAGACTTCTATGAGTTCAAGGCCAGCCTGATCTGTGTGTGTGGGGGGGGGGGGTGGAGAGAGAGAGAGAGTGAGAGTTCTAAGACAACCCAAGCTATGTAGAAAGACCCTGTCTCAGAAAGTAAAAACAAAACAAAAGCTCAGAAAGTGACTAAACAGAAAAATAACCAAATCCAGGAGAGGAGAGAGATGATTTCTAGGGGCAATGTGTTACTTAAAATGTCCAGATTTCAATGGCGAAATGGGGGGGGGGGCACACACAAAAGTATAATTCAGCCACATATAAGAAGAAAAAGAAAAGTCCCAGCCACCATTGCTGAGAAGCCCAGGAGTGCATTAGACAAGTTGCATTAAGTACATTCAGCAGAACAGGCAAAGCCATAACTTCAAAACAAAAAGCAAGACCAAGAAGGGTGTCTCAAGAACACAGGATAGCAAAACATAGACAAGACATTAGGTAAAATGAACTAATCAGGAATTTTAGAATTGAACCCTAATTTTAAAACATCACCAAGGGTCTTCAAAATCTGATTTGACCTGACAGGGAAAGGAGCCAGCAAACTTGAAAACATATCAACTATATTATCCAGTCCGAAAAACATATTTAAAAAATAAATAAACTGATCTGAAAGCCTTGTGAGACAGCATGAAATCAATACACTCATACAGGAACTCTCAGAATGACAGTAAGGAGAAAGGGTGTTCAAAATAACATTGGAACACACAGCAATTGAAAAACATCTAAATCTTATGAGAGAACTGTAATGCACAGTAACAAGGAGCTCAACAAAACATGTGAGAAAACCCCACAGAGATCCACACCTAAAGACATTGTGATCAGACTGGAGGGAGATGAAGGCAGGGGAAGCCCTGGAAGGACCTCTCATACATGGGGGAGCCTTCTGATTTTCACCGAAGACTCTAAAGGCCACTAAGGACACTGCAGCCTGGGTAATTTATAATGGAAAGTTTACTTGGCTCCTGGTTCCAGGGTCTGTGTGTTCCAAGGTCAAAAAGAATAATCTAGGAAGGATCTTCTGATTGCGTCCCAATGTGGCAAAAGTTGTTCACATGAAAGAAGAAAATATGACAACAAACCCACTTTTGTTTAAAAAAAAAAAAAAATTCTTACTACAAAAAGAACAACCTAAGACAGGGAGTCCTTATGAGCAAATCGCTTAAATGTCCCACTTGTTGCTACAGTTTTTTGAGTAATAAGTTTTTAGCACAGGGACACAGTTAACCAAATAATGATGGAAAAATAGAAGAGTTCTAAGAAAGAAATACAAAATACTGATGTCAGTTCTACTTTATCAGTAGTTGCAATAAGTGCAAACGAATTGAGTAACTCGGTCAAGATAATAGAGATTGGAAGACCAGGGTTTGCCTTTGTTTTTCAAATAACAACCCAAAGTTCCCTGCACTGCCACACGCCTGTTGTCCCTGCACTTGGAATGAAGACAGAAAAATTACCAGTTCAAGATAAGTCTTAGTATATATGGTTCAAAGCTAGCCTGGGCTACATGAAAGCTTGTCACAAAACACAAGGCCAAAAAGACAAGAAAATCACAATCTAACAACATGCTGTCTACAAAAGATGCTTTTTTATTTTGATAAGACAAGAATGGGGGTAAATTCAATAAAGAAGAGTTTGAAGCTGAACTTATTTTAAGAAACTCCAAAAACTATGGAAATGGGTTAAAAAAATAAATATGCAGATATTTATACCCAGAAATGAATTGACTTAATATAACCAAATACTCCTCAGCTTGACATGTAGATTCAATGAAACTTTATCAAACTTGTGGGTGATGTTTTGAACAAATATGGAAGGGAAATGACCCAGAATAGCCAGTTTTTGAAATAGCAAAGTTGGAAGGCTCGTCCTCCCCTAGGTCAGAACTTACTAGATAGTTTCAGTGATCAGGAGAATGTGGTCCTGATGTAGAACAGATGTACATCCAATGGAATAGAATTGTCTAGAAACAAGCCATACAGGTGAAGGATTAAAGGAGTGCCAACACAATTTCACGCTGAAAGAAGAGTCTACATCTAAAGATTTATTTTAATTCCTTTTAAATTATGTGTATGCATGTGTGCCTGTGTGGGGTTATATGGATGTGAATGCAGGTGCCTTGGTGCCTGGGGAGGCCAGAACAGGATGCTGGATCCCCTGGAGATGGCTTAAACAGTTGTAAGTATCCCAGCATGAGTGCTGGGAGATGACCTCAAACCCTCTACATAGTGGGCCACTCCAGCCCCAAAGATGGTCTTCCAAAGAAATACTGCTAAGAAATTAGATATCCAAATGTACAAGAAGTAATTTAGATATGTACCCACGGCACGCAAAACTAGCCAAGACCTGGACCTAACAAAGGCCTAAGCATAAGTGTTAACAATACAAAAGTTTTGAAAGAAAACAGAGAAATCTACATGACCTTAGATTGGATAAGAAGTTCTTAGACAGGACTGAAAAATACAGATAATAAATGAAAGAGTAAATAAATGATACTTCAGCCAGGCGTGGTGGCTCACGCCTGTGATCCCAGCACTGGGGAGGCAGAGGTAAGTGGATCTCTGTGAGTTCAAGGCCAGCCTAATCTACAAAGTGAGTCCAGGACAGCCAAGGCTACACAGAAAAACCCTGTCAAAGAAAAAAAAAACCTGACAGTTATCAAAGCTGAGATAGTCTGTGCTTCAAAGCACTGTTCAAGAAAGAATAAAAAAAAAGAACCCACAGAATGACAGTAGACATTTGCAATTCATAGACTGACTAAAATAGATGAATTTCTAAACATAAGAATTTCTAAATCCGAGCAATAGAAAGGTAAGTAGGCCACTTGTTTTAACGGCCAGAGTTTCAATGCATGTTTCTGCAGAGAAGAAGCACAAATGCATAGTAAACCCATGGGCAGACACTCTCGTCACTGGACATCCGGAACACGCCGGCCACTTCACCTCTGCGGGGAAACAGCCAAGACCATTGCTCAACATGTGGATCTGGGGCTCACAGGCACTTATGCCAGGAATATAAAATAAGAGGGAGGTGCTTTGCAAAGCTGCCCGCTTGTCCTCAAAGCTTAACGTGGGTTCACTCTCCCACTCCTGGTCAGATACCCAAGAGAACTTTTAAAAATAAAAATAAAAACAATCAGGAAAGCAGAGGATCTCTGTGAGTTCTAGGCCAGCCTAGTCCTAGACAGCCAGGACTACACAGAGACTTTCTAAATATAAGAAATTTCCTCCCTGTCTTGAGGGGGAAAAAAAAAAAACATAGCTACTTGTACATAGCTTGTACATAAAAACTTGTAATGGTATTTACCAAAGCATTATTCATAAGGTGAAAGAATGACAACAAAATCCAGAAGTCTATCAATAGAGGAATGCCTAAAATAAGCACGGACATGGCATTCATACAGTAGGATGTGGTTCAGTCATAAAATAAAAATAAATAAAATAAAATAAAATAAAATGATGTCCTAGCAAGAACAGGAATGGAACTGAAAAGCTCTCTGCTAAATGAAAACAGACACTAGCAACAGCATGCTATACGGTTCCACCTATGAGATGTCCATGTCCACAGAGACAAATTCCTAGCTCCCAGAAGCCAGAATAAATGAGAAGTGGGGGAATAAACTAGCCCGGCATGGTGGTTGACACCTGTCACCCTAGCACTGGGAGGCTGACGCAGAAGGATCACTTCAAATTTGGAGCCTATCTGAGTTACTAGTACTGAGTTATTAGTACTTTTCATAGCTATGATGCCATACCATAGCCAAAAGCAATTTATGGAAGAAAGGGTTTATTTTGGCTTTTGTCTCAGAGGGATAAGAGGCGTCATGGCAGAGAGTCATGGCAGCAAGCAACAGGCCAGGCAACATGAACAGAGGCCTGAAAGATCATATTTCTACTGCTCACACAGAAGCAGAGTGAGGGAACCGAAATTGGGATGGGGCTGTATACTCTCCAAGCCTACCCAGTGGTACCCAAGCAAGGCTCTGCCTCCTAGAGATCCCACCACGTTCCTAATCAGCACCACCAGCTGAGGACCAAGTGTTCAACTAGCCTCTAGGGGAATTCTCTCATACAAATCACCATGCATACTGAGGTCAAAAATAGCCTGAGACACAGAGTGGGAACATAGGAGGGTAGGAGAGGAGGAGGGAGGAAGGAAGGAACAATTGAATGAAGGAACGAAAAGGAAGGACAGACTACTAATATATTTGGAATTTCCTTGGAGATTGACAAGCCAGTTGAAGTATTGTGCAATAGCGACAGATCACACTGGTTAGTGCACTGCGAACCATCAAACTGCATAGTGGGATGGCATATGAAGAAAACTGTTATTACTATCTCTATTTTACAGATGATAAGATGAAGCCACTAAAGATTAAGCAATTACCCCAAGTCACAAAATTAGTATGTGATAAAACAGGAATTTAACTGCAGCCTTTGCAGCTCCAGAGTCCAGGCGTTGGTCCTGTGTCCTATGGAATCACTGTAAACTTCTCCTTGCTGCTAAGAGTTCAACTAATAAACCAAATAAATAGGTGCTCTGGTGTCTCTATCCAGCTGGAGACGATGATAAAAATGGGGATCACGTGCCATTCTTACACAAAGGGGGCTAAATCCAGATACCCTGTTAGTCTGCAAGGACATGTAATGACACCTGGAAATACCTTTGCAGAAATTGCCTCTTAGTGGGTCATTTTCCAACCCACTCCCCCCTTTACACACATAGAAGCTTCTCCTCATAATGACAGAGGAACAAGCCTTTTGTCTATAGAAACATTATTATTGCAGATGTCTCTCTCTCTCTGTTTTACAATGTTACTTAACCCTTCAGTTTCAGTGTCTTTGTAACAGAAGAGCAGAGTCTTGTGCCTTAAAAGGTTGTGTACTTCAAACTGAAGTCAGTCCCGGTGAAAGCTGGTCATACATTAATTTTAGCTGTCTTAGTAAGATTTAACATTGTGCCTGCAATGATTCCATAAACAAATCATCACTTTCCCCATAATTCTTGTATATGATCAACAACAACAAAAAGTCCCATTTAAATGAGAATGAAGATGACACAACCCTGTACAACTGAAACATAAACTGCTGATTCCTCAGGGACATGAGGAGGATCATTGAGTCATGAACCAGCAAAGCGAAGCCCAGAGACTGGAAATGAGTGTTCTGTTTTCTCATGTGAAAGAAATGGGAAATAGTTAATAAAACTATTCATAGCAGCTAAATGTTGAAGCCAACTTAGGTGTCTATCAACTGAAGGATTAAGAAAATGTGGTTTATGTTGTACGTGGAGTCCTTTCCTTTCAGCTACGAATGAGACTAAAGTCATAAAGGAAACCAGATGCAACTGAAGATAACCAGAGTAAATTGTTAGTCTCAGAAAGACAAAGATGGTTTCTCTCATCTAAACACTATAGACATACAATATGTCCACACTGACGATGTAAAAGTAGAAACAAAATTGTCGAGGAAATGAAAGAAGCTGATGAAAGGAGGATGTGAGACAGAGAGGAGCATGCGGAAAGGATAGTGTGGAAGCGTGCTATACACTGACCTGTGTGACCTTATCAAATTAAAAAGTCATTCTAAGTATTGAGAGAGAGAGAGAGAGAGAGAGAGAGAGAGAGAGAGAGAGAGAGCCCAACACAGAGAAAACCATCAGAAAGAAGGGAAACAAAAAACAGTGGAAATTCCAGAGTAGCACAGTAAGGCTGAAAAAGCCACTCCCCCCAAAAGATCCATGAAGATACATGCACACACACACACACACACACACACACACACACACACATTTGGATCTGCCAACAGAGACGAAGTCAGCCTTGTTTCTCTCTCTTTCCTACCACACAGTCTTTAAGCCTCTTTCTTGTCTCCGCCAAGAAAGCTCACCAGGCAGCTCTTTTGTAGATAGGCACAGTGCCTACAGAACCTGCAAGGGTGGAGCATCAGTCACGCGTGCCTTCCCGCTTCGCTGAAGGTGCAGAACAGTCGCCCTCTAGCTCACCCTGAAACACATCTCCTCTCACGTGCTGGAATTGTGATTACTTCCCTCCTTTCTTCTTCCTTCCTTTTTTAATTAAATGCATAAAAATAATTGAAAAAGTAGGTCAAATCTAAAACCCACATCTAATCACTGACAAACTGGCCATTAACTTAGGAAGACCTTAGGGACAATGAATCATTACATAATCCCCATGCACTCACTCTGTACCGTATTTTATGCCGCTGCAGGAATGCATGTTATCTTCATTAAAATCCTCCCAACATTACAGATTTGCTGTAGGAGCTGGTGAGATGGCTCACTGGCTGCTCTTCCAGAGGTCCTGAGTTCAATTCCCAACAACTACTTGGTGGCTCATGACCATCTGTAAAGGGATCTGATGCCCTCTTCTGGCATGCAGTAGTACATGAAGACAGAGCACTCATACATTAAAGCAAAACAAAACATAACAACAACAACAAAAAACAGTGTAGAAGTCTTTTTCCTCTTCCGTATCTATGCATACAACTTGAGGATTTGGTTTTTTCATGCTGCCCCACATTTCCTGTATGTCCCTTTCCTGATTTGTTGCTGTTATTTCTGTTTTGTTTGTGTCATAGTCCTTGCTTATTTAGATCTTCTACTGTATCTTTCCGCCCTGATATACTATCTTCTTGATTCATTTTGCTTGTAAGGCTGTCCACTGAGTTTTCGGATGGGCAGTTCGGTGTTTCATTTCCATTCCATTTAGCTTGGGTTCTCTTCAATGGTTTTGTTTCCATATTGAATTCCATTCTCCAACCCTGGCTTCTCTTCTTCATTTCCATCAGCCTTATGTTTGTGTTTTCCTGGACATCACTCAAGACTCTGATCTCCTTAAGCTCTTTCTCCTTGATTTGTGTGTGTGTGTGTGTGTGTGTGTGTTTGAATTCTTTCATAAACTTCATGATTATTCTTTTAAATTCTGTGTCCTGGGGCTCATCTGTGCAATTCTCATTGGCAAGCATTTCTACAGGGTTGTTTGGTTTTGGAAAGACATATTGGCTTGATATTTCATATTATTTGCATTTTTGTCATGAGATCTGGACATGCAGATCTCTTTTGTTGGGTATGAATAGAGCAGCTTGGTGCAGAAGAAAGGGCGTGTGGTGGGTTGGGCCTAGGAATGGAATCAAGAGGACAGAGGAAACTCAGGTGTCGTACAGGATGTGTCTACTGGCGCAAGCTTAGACTGTGAGGGTATATTTGTCTTGGTTACAGATCTCATAATAATAAAATCAATATAGTACTGGCACAAAAAACAGACATGTAGACCAATGGGAAAAATTAAAGACCCAAAAATGAACACACATAATTACAGCTATTTAATATTTTACAAAGATGCCAAAAACATAAGCTGGAGAAAAGAAAGCACCTTTATTTAACAAATGGTGCTGAGAAATGGTCCATGTGGCAGAAGAATTAAATTAGACTCATGTCTATCAGGTTGCACAAAAAGTAATCACAAATGGACCAATGACCTAAACCTGACAGGTGAAACACTGAAATTGCCAGAAAAAAGCATAGGCGGTACCCTCCATGATATAGGTATGCAAAGGGCCTTTTAAATAGGAGTCAATTTACTCAAGAGTTGAGGCCAATAATAGACAAGCTGTATTTTATAAAATCAATCAACAAGGTGAAGAAGAAGCCCATAGAATGAAAGCTACACATCTAACAGGGGATTAATATGCAGAATATATAAAGAACTAAAAAAATAAAAATAAAAAAACCGACTTATTCAACAATGGGTCAGGGCCTTTCACAGAGAATTCTCAAAAGAAGAGAAACCAATAGCCAAGAATATTCAAAAATGTTCATCAACCCTAGAAATTATGGAAATGCAAATCAAAACAACTTTGAGATTTCATCTTACCCCATTCAGAATGGTAAAGATCAACAGATAGAAAATGGCAGAGAGTGTGTAAGGAAAGGGACCGTGGCTCACTGTTGGTGGATTAAAATCTGGCTCAGCCACTGTGGAAGTCAGTGTGGAGAATTCTCAAAAATCTAAAAATAAATCTACCATATGAGCCTACTATATGACTCCTTGGTATATGGGCAAAGGAGTCAGTATTCTGCTCAGCAATGCTTATTTCTACTTTATTCATAATATCTCAGAAATGGAAAAGGAACACTAAGTGTCTTCCAGCTGACGGAGAGATAATGGAAATGTGGCACATAGACACGACGTGATGCTACTCAGCGGTGACACTAGAAAAGATCATGACTCGCATAGCATGTTCTCTCTCTGCAGAGACTCCTGACTCCAGACCCTCAGGTGTGAGTACAACATCGCAGAGTACTGCAGAAAGCAGGAAAATAAAGAGGGAGCATAGCCACTGTAGAGAAATGGGGCAACAGAGAGAAGAATAACAGTACAAATGATCTGATGGAGAAATGGGAAGAGGGGGGCTCTAATTAGGGAAGGGAAGAGAGGTAAATACAGAAAAAGAAGAGGGGAGGGTGGAATAATAGTGACAATATCTAAAAAAGTCAAAAGGAATCATTCTATTAACTATCTCCCTAAAAAGAATACTATTAAGACACGCAAGCCCATCTGTAAATATACATATATAGTTTTAAGGAACTTCTCTCATCTAGGCTGAGAATGCTACCTCCCAGAGCCAAAGGCCATATAACAAAAACCCCGGCACTAGGCATCTGAAGCTCCCTTTGAGTTGTTGTTCAAGCTTGTCACCTCCCGAAACATCACAGCCTATTGCCATTGCTGTTGGTTGGCCCCCAGGGATGGAACGTAAATCCTTACTGCTAAAGATGCCATGCCCCTTTAATGCAGAGCCCAGAAGGATCTGAGATGAGCCTGACCTGAATGCCTCCTCCATGAGGACTAGCAAGCCTCTAAAGGAGGGGAACAACCAGCGGCCCATCCAGCTATGACATATGAACCCCAACAGTGACCAGTATGGCATAACTGCCCTACGGGTGCAGTAGCGCCATATTACGTTGGCAGTAACAAACAGCTCTTTAACTAGACTTAAGATCCATTCAACAAAAGGAAGATCATGTCTGGTCCTGGAAACCCAGCCAACAACCCAAAGCTAATAAAGTCATGGATCATGGAGGAAACTCTACAGTCACCACTTTACTACGCTAACATAACCCTCAACTGCTTTCTAAATGTCCTTATGCTCACAGATAAGTGTATAGTCCTCACCCCTCATCATGAACACTTCTCTCACGCAATATTCAGAAAGCCACAGCCGATCAAAATGTAGAGATGCGGAGCCCATCCCATGGATACATCTATAAAACACCCAGAGCCTAAACTCAGGGAACATTGCAGAAGAGGGAGCCGAAAGAATGTAAGAGTCAGAGCACCAGGAACTTTGCTATAAGATTGTGTCTCCTAGCAATGTCTGCAGCTATGCCTGTAAAGTCTCAAACTACCTAACCGAGATCTTGACAAGGGCAACAGACATGCCAAAGTGGTCAGGGGGAAGACTCTGAAGCCTCAACACAAAGAGCAACTAAGGGATGCTGAGAAACCATCTTCCCCAGGGAAAAGCACACCAGTTGGTTATCAATACAAGGAACATCCTACACACCAAGCAGGGTACACATCGGAACACAGTGCATGTTAGTGAAAGACGAGGACATAGATTTGAAGGAGAGCGAGAAGCTGTGCATGGGCCGGTTTTGGAAGAAGAAAGGGGGAGGGGAATGGTGTGAGTGTGACCTCAAAAGCAAAAGAAATAATAAAAATAAATTTAGTGTAAAGATAGCTCAGTGGCTAAGAGTACTGGCTGTTGTAACTTGCAAAGGGGCTAACAATCACATGTAACTCAGTCCCAGGGGATCAAACACCCTCTTCTGGCCTCCTTGAGCTTAGGACACGTATGACACACAGCTACAGATGCAAACAAAACATCCAAACACATAAAATAATTCTAAAAAAATACTCTTTAAAAATACAGTGTAACAATTTCTACAGCTCAGAAGTTGAGCTTAAAGTATGCCCAACTTCTTCTTCCTAAGATCTGGAATTTAAACTTATTTTTAAAAGGCTTTTTTTTTAATTAAGTCATTTGGTCTACTCTCTAATTTTAATAGATGTATGCAACTATCTACTCCAACGCGGTGTTTGGAATAGAATTTTTTGTTACTTTGCAAGCTGTAAGAAAGATAAGCAATGCTCTTCAGATAAAAGCTAACATATACAAGTCTATAACAAATAAAATACAAGGAAGGTTATTTATGCTCCACCAACTTTCTCCAGCTAAGGGTTTAGTTCTGTCACTTAGAATGCAGAATTACTTTATTTTTCAATTGCTTAATAAGCATCAATATTGCAGCTCCATGTCTGCATATAGTGTGTGTGTGTGTGTGTGTGTGTGTGTGTGTGTGTGTGTGTGTGCATATGTGGGGTGCATGCATGTGTTTGTGTGTGTGCTCATGTGTACGTGTGTGTGTGTGTGTGTGTGTGTGTAGACAGATTCCTATGAGACAGTGCCACAGTGATTCAATACAATGTTCTGTATTTCTTAGTCATTCCTTGCAGCCTATTAGAGAACATTATAGTCTGCATTGGATATATTGGTCATGGATGTCCATGGATCTTTGAGATGAAGTGAATTACAATGGATTTCTGAGAAATCGTTTTTGTGAACAGTGTTCCTGCATCTCTTCAGAGCACTTTATTACAAATGATTTTTCAAATTTTAGACCCAGTAGCCTCTGGCTACAAAGGCTGTGTCTCCCTTCTGTGCCAAAGGTGGGCTATTTCTAAAGAGTCAATCTCCTACATGCAAGAATCCTTCCCTACAGCACAACCCATTTCATCCAGAACAACCCATGAAATCCTAGTTGGCTGGTTTGCTATCATATGTGATACAACTTGACACAATTTGGAATCAGGTGGAAAGAGAGCCATGGTGAGGGGTTTTCTAGAGCAATTTGGCCGGTGAGTATTTCTGTGATACATTGTGTTGATTACCTTAACGGATGTGAAAAGACCCAGACTGAGAGTGGACAGTGCCACATCCTGCTTCAGGGCTGTATGCGAGTAGAGTAAGCTAGCTGAGCACTAAGCACACATGCAACCCTGTCATGAAAGTCATGTGATGAGCCTTTTTAACTTCCTGCCACCTTGACTTCCCTGCTATGATGGATTATGACCTGCAATTATGGTCACATAAAATCTCCTTCTCTCCCACATTGCTTTTGGGGAGAGGGCGGTATTATTTTATCACACCAACAGAAATGAAGCGAGGACACCTTTCATGGTAGGACAACTCTTAGGCTTTCCTGTTACCTGACATGTGTACTGAAGCTTTTTGTATACAATGGGTGAAGCATTAATAGCTGATGAAAGCCCAATTCCTATATGTCTTATAAGGTTCTCTATGATTCCAATCCTGCCATCACCCAATTATTTCACTACCCTCTTGTCCCTCTTTTTCAACACTCATAATCCCCTTCTTTAGTGACATTGTCTCCTTACTTCCACTGAGCGCTACTTAATTGATGTCATTTCCTTGAGGAAACAATATTACCCTATTATTGTTTTTGTTGTTGCTGTTGCTGTTGTTACCCCTACCTCAATGGGGCTTAACATCTTCATCTGTAACATCTATGTTTGGCAAACTCCCAATTCTCTGACCATGTCTGAGTGGATGAATTGTTTCTTGGGGACCTGATAATTCCTGCCTTTGTCATTTTTTGCCTTCTCCATTACATTCCCCGAAAGCCACACTCTTCCCCATTCACAACGACTCCCTCCACCAGCTAACCACAAGAGTGAGATGCCCAGAACTTCCTTATGCTAACTCATCAGCGCGGGTTACGGTCATTCGCAATACGCTGTAATGTTTTGTGCATACCCGAGCATGAAATACGGCGTAGATAGTAGACATGATGCCATATTGATCTAGAGTGGGAATGTACGTTACGTGTACTCCCACATTATCAGGCCCAGCAAATAACATTCTACCGCAGCCATCTAGCCCCTCTGACTCTTACAATCTTTCTGCCTCCCCTTACCAGATGATCTTTGAGCCTTGGGAGAAGGGATGTGACCCAGATGCCCCACTGAGAGGTGAGCATTCCACAGCTTTCGTTCTTGGCTTGCAGATCAGCTGTGGGCCTCTATATTAAGCGTCACTGGCTGGAGGGAGAAAAGCTTTTTTTATGAGGGCTAAGAGATGCACTAAGGTATAGATATTTTAAATATTTAGATATCTGTGTTCAAGTGAGTGATTTGATATCATATGGCCAAAAACACAGTCTTATTCTGTTACTAAAGCAGATCCAACAGATTTGACTTAATGAAGCTGTGCTTTAAAGGGTGTATCTTCTAGTTCTTTGTAAATCGACTAGTAGTCAGTCTTGTGCAGATTTTGATTTTATATTTAAATAAAATAATGTAAGCAATGTATTGGTTTTTCTCAAAAATTTTATTTTATTTGCAAATAGCACTTAAACTAGCCAGTTGAATGAATATTATGATGTGTAAGGATATTTTTTCCTGCAAGCACAGCACTATAAGAAATAAAGTGTTTATCCAAGATACAATATCAATTTCATTTAATAGAAGGCCCTAGGTTTTCAAAAGAAGGAAATGAAAGTTGGGTTTGATGAGGAAAAGTCAAGAACTATGAAAAGGAAAACAGCTATCTTGAGTCGATCTACAAAAGTTCATGGAGAAAAATCCAATGAAACGAGGAGAAATGTTTTCCCGACCTGGATTGCTGTCTCACTTTCCAAGGACCTGAACCTTTGTTACATGCAGATGGGGTTCCTCTTCTGCACGGAAAGAATTGGATGAATCCACTTTTGCTCTCTCCTTTCTCTTAGAAGAGCTACTGTAGGGGGCTCTGAGTCTGCAAAAGGAACTCTCAGGAGGAAGAGGGCCAACAAGAGCCGATGAATGGCTGAAAAATGGAAACCCTGTCTTTCAAAAGGCTGTCTGTAGAAGAGTTATTAGGATAATTAAAATACTAGCTAAGGGCCAGCAAGATGGCTCAGTGAATACGGGCACTCACCATGTAAACATGGCAGCCTGAGTTCAATCCCCAGCACCTATAGAGGAGTGGGAGAGAGCCCACTCCACCAAGCTGTCGTCAGGTACACAGTAGCATGTGCACACACACACACACACACACACACACACACACACACACACACACACACCATACAATCTGTACATAGTAATAAACATTTATCTTAATAAACGGTAAACTAAATGGGGAAGCCCCAATGAGAAATTTACAATGGAAAGGTGATATATGACTAGAGTTCAGATGATGGTGTGTCCAAGAGGATTTGAGTCCCCAGATCTAACAAAGGGCTAAGAAGCTCGTGTTTCCAAGCTTTGAGCCTTCAAATATGAGCATGGATAGTATTAACATGGGATTTCCAAAGAGTCTCAAAGAAATTATGCAGAGGCAATGTTTCTTCAGCTGATAAGTGAGGGAGCGAATACCTTACACATCAATTCTATCCATGAATGTCTCTGTCAGGGCATACTTTTTAAATGCAGTCAGCTGGGTCGGACTCTCTGGCCAGACAGCATAACCTATTTGGGAGTTCCAGACCAGTGACAGAGACTAGATAAGAAACCAAGGTTCAGCCAGGTGGTTGTGGCTCACGCCCTTAATCCCAGTACTCAGGAGGCAGACTGAGTTTGAGGCCAGCCTGGTCTATGGAGTGAGTTCCAGAACAGCCAGGGCTACAAAAAGAAACCCTATCTCAAAAAAGCAAGCAAGCAAACAAACAAACCGAACAACAATAAAAGAAGAATTAACCAAAAATTAGAGAGCCGGTCATGAAGTGCTGGCCTATACAATGCAGCTCACTATCTAGCATGAAAGGGAAAACCAAGGAAAATTATCAATAACAAAGGGGCAAAATGGAAGAATTTCACAGAAGTAAATGTTCTTAATGAAGTATTCATCACTTTACAATAAAAACACTGGTGGAGGCCCAGGGAGATGGCTGAGTGGGCAGGAGTGTTTGCTGCGCAGGCCTGACAACCTGAGGTCAAAACCCTGAACCCACACTGGGAGGTGGAAGGAGAGAACCAACTTCCTGAAGTTTTCCTCTGACCTCCACATGCACACTGTCGCACTTACACACCCACATACTCACACCATACAAACACACACACACACACACACACAATTATAATTTTTTTTAAGAAAGCAATGGTGATGTATTGTCAGTTTTGTGTGATTTGAAGTTGGCTTGGTCATTTTGAGACCGTGTCCTTCACCCTCAACCTCTGGTTGATCCTATGCCTCAGCTTCAGTTCTGCATGTACTGAAAATAAGTCGCATTTAGTTAAATGTGTCACTTTATAAAAAGCTAGTGCACACTATTCAGGTGAAAAGAAAAGTTGTGTTTCTGCTGATCTGTTCCTCCAAACACGGGGGTTGGCTGGTGCAGGGTGGGGGGGGGGGGGGGAGGAAGGGAGGGGAGGAGAGAGAGGCTGAAGCAACAAAGCAGAGTCTATATGCAAAGGAGACCCTGCTCTTATAGAGAAACCAGTGAATAAAAATTACTAAACACTGAAGATGTTTTGATCTGACACTGATAACTCTGTGGCATCCTCACTCCTGAAGACTTTTTGTGACCTTTCAAGATGTGTGTGCCTGGCTAGTTTTATGTCAACTTGACATAATCTAGAGTTATCTAAAAGGAGGGAACATTAATTGAGAAAAAGCTGTCCATAAGATCTGGCTGTAGAGCATTTTCTTAATTGGTGATTGATGTGAGAGGGCCCAGCCCATTGTGGGTGGTGCCATCCCTGGGAGGGTGGTCCTGGGTTCTATAAGAAAGCAGGCTGAGCAAGTCATGAGGAGCAAGCCAGTAATCAGCTCCCTTTCATGGCCTCTGCATCAGCTCCTGCCTCTAGGTTCCTGCACTCACTCCTTTGGATGATGAACTGTTATGTGGAACTGTGAGTGAAATAAACCCTTTCCTCCCCAGACTGCCTTTGGTCATGTTGTTTCATCACAGCAGTAGTTACCCTAAGACAAAGTAGTCTTTGCCTTGGGCTATTTCTTTCCTAGGACTTTTGTGTGTAGTTCCATATTTTACCACGAGGGGGCACGGCGCCAAACTTACAGAACGGGGAGTATCTTTGCGATTGTTTTTTGTCTATAGCGTTTTGCCTCTCTGTCGCTGGAGCACAGCCACTGCGTGGGTTAAGGCTCCAAAGAGAGAAGCTTCGGCGGTTGCATTTTCAAACAAGAAGAATGTAAATAAGCCACGTTTTCTTCTTCAAATACAGGAGGTACCACTGACCGACTCTCCCACCAGATCCTATGCCGAAAGCCATGTTCCGGCTGGCATTACTGTGAGACCTTGCCAGCAGCTCCCTCTTTGGAGTCTCTGAGCCCTCTCTCAGCATCAATGGGCTGTTGTCTTTTGTTCTAAGGTGGGAAGAGAGGGTGCAGGAGGAAAAAGAGACAGGAGAGAGAAAAGGGGGAAGAGGGACAAGCAGAGAGGAGAGGGAGGAGAGAGTACGCTTGATTTTGTTTGTTTGTTTGATTATAATGTTAATCCCTTTAACTTTCCATTTCCATTTTCATTCCCACCAGTCTTTAGTCATTCTTTAGTTTTATGGTGGGGCTATTTATTTAATGTTCTCACTGTGGTGGCGATGGCAGTGGTAGTGGCGGGTGTACCTGTCTCCTGCCCCATCCTACTCCATACTCCCATATCTTGTCACCTAAGTAAGATTTCAAATCAGCCACACTAGCCAAAAGGAAGGCGGGTCCCACACTAGCCAAAAGGAAGGCGGGTCTGTCTAAGGGCCTCATGCCCACCTGAGAGGTTCAACGACAAAGAGGAGGAGAACAGTGACTGAAGACAAACAGCCACCTCTCCTATGGTGTGCGCCGACAAAAATGCCGGAGGGAGCTCATGAAGAGCCTTCTGGAACTTGGAAAACGGGTTCGCATCAGAGAGTGTTCTTTTACCACCCTGGTTTCTCACCCAGACTACATCTGTGTTGCAGTTAATTCAAAACAAGTACAAAGGGGGCTGTTGGTGCCACTGAGCTGGCTTATTTTCTGAAAATTATAAGGCCTTCCCAGAACTTCTTTATTGGCATGAGTAAAAGTTTCCCCCTTTCCTATCTGCCAGGCAGAAGCACCCTGACTGCAAAATGACTAAGTGTTTTTGTACCAAACCTCAGATGAGGGCTTCGAGGAAACACTCGTGGCCCTTCTTACAATATTGCCAGTGCCCGGTGCAGTCTTTGACACTTCAAAGACCTGGCCAGCGTTTGTTTTCAGTCTCTAGAAGGTTCCTAAAGATCACTAATCAGAAGCTAGTTGACTGGACATGGGAAGAGAATGCTGACACGGCATCCCTCAACTTCCCATGTTGTTTTGTCTGAACATCTCTGGTCAGACTGAAAACCCAGGGTCGGAGACCCGCCCACGCAGATGGCTAGACACACTGATTCCCGGCCCCCTTCTCCAGAGTGTGAGCTTGGATTGGAATCCATGATTTGGAAAATAACTTTTAACTACCATTTTGTTTTGTAGAGAATGTCTAGGCCAACGTGGCTTCCAAGTCACTCTGTAGCTGAAGAGGATGACCTTGAACTTCTGACCTCCTGCTTTCATTTCCTAAAGTCTGGGATTACACAGTTGCACCGGAAAGCCTAGTTTTTATGGTGCTAGGGATCAAACTCGGAGTCTTGTCATGCTAGTCAAGAACTTATAAGAGTAAGTCCTTCAAATGTGATTGTTAGTACATGCAAGCTCTGAAGCCCACGAGACAGGCAAGGAGATATTGGCTCAGGCGGAAATAATTATATAGATAAATCAACATGTGTAGGCAGTCTAATATGAATGGATATAGTATTTAGAAGTATTTTCCACCAACACTATCAAAGCATTTTGCTATCTATATTATGTCAGAAATCCTTTAAATTCCTCCTATTAAATTACTAGTACATTGGCCTCCTTAAGCATAAAAATGAATCTACACTGTTACACTTCATTTTATGTAAGAATAAAAAGGAAAGCTTACATGATTTTATTAGTCATCCGCTCAGCATTTAGACTCATGATTATAGATAATGGATGTGCTATTATAGGCAATCAGAGAATAGCGAAGTTTATAAGAGCTTGTATCCATGCCTATTTGACCAGAAAAATGAAAGTGTGTGTGTGTGTGTGTGTGTGTGTGTGTGTGTGTGTGTGTACTGTATGCATGTGTGTGGAGGTCAGAGAGCAACCTCAATTGCTATTTATTCTGTATTTCATCTTGTTTTCTGAGGCAGGGTCTCTCACTGTCCTGAAACTCATGGAGTAGGCTAGGGTATCTAGCCACTGAGCCCCCAGGGAGCCACTGTCTCCCCCTCCCCAGCACTGGGAGCACAAGGCACACCACCTGGTCTGTTGTTTCTTTCTTTCTTTGTTTATGGGCATGGAAGTCAGTTCCTTTGCTTGTTTGACAAATTCTGCCCTAAAACAAAGGGGCTTGCTAATTGCCTGTGGGGAGATGGCTCAGTGGGTGGTGAAGGAGTTGATAGCCCCATGTGAAGCAACTAACCCAGGGAAAAGCCACAACAGGGAAACCACAGCGACCCTTAAGAGGAGGCAGAAGAAAACAGCATGGCTACTTCAACCCAGGATCATCCGCACCTGTGCCTGCTAGGGCCTAAGTCAGAGGAGGGGCAGGGCATGAGTGAGGAAAGTACCACCCCTCACCAATTAGCTGGGACAAATGGCAACTCAATGCCTATGGGAGCCACCACAGATCGGATGCTTTCCAGAGAAAGACATTGGTGGCTAGGCATGTAAGGAGAAATGACGGTGGCCAACAGCAAAGAGTATTGCCAAAGTTTAGTCACAGGACAGGGGGAGTTCATGCTTTATTTTGTTGCTTTAAATTAGCCTCAGAATATAAACATCTACAAAGGACATACAATGCACAGGGCAAAGAAACAGCATAAGTCAAAAGGCGTATATCCTTGCATAAGAACCTCCCTCACTGAAAACAAACTTTTTCTGAGTATAATAATTTTCTCTCATCTATGTCATTTTATTATTCTTCACATTTGTCTGCTGGAGTGAAACTGAGTAGACAACACCTCTAACTTATAAAGCCTTATTTTCTTCTTCTTTGCAGGCCCAGCGGCTGAAGTACACACTACGCAAGCAAGTAGACCTGAGCTCAGATCTCCACAATCCACGTAAGAGAGCCAGGTGCAGAGGCGGCACATCTGCTGGGGATGGGGGAACGGCAGATCATTGGTGGTCATTGGCCAGTCAGCCTCAAGGAGCCTCAGGTTCAGTAAAGAGACCTTGTCTCAAAAGGTAAGGCAAAACATGACTGACACACCCAGTGTTGGCCTCTGATGGGGGAAGGGGGACAGAAACTACTCCACAGCAAAAAATAAAAATAAAAAAGAGTTAATGAAAAAGGAAGGGAGGTAAGTGTGGTGTGCTGTGTCTCAGGCCTTTAAGCCCAGCACTTAGGGAGGCAGATCACTGTGAGTTCGAGGCCAGCCTGGTCTACAAAGTGAATCCAGGACAGCCAAGTCTACACAGAGAAACCCTGTCTAGAAAAAGAAAGAAAGAAAGAAAGGAGGGAGGGTGTGAGGGGTGTGGCTCAACAGCCATGATCCAGAACCCAGAAGATACACCTGAGGACCAGGCACAATGGCCCCCAAGACTGAAATTTAACAGAACAATTTAAAGCTTTATTTTCTGGAGCTGGAGAACTAGCCCAGCAGTTAAGAACACTTGTTACTCTTCTAGGGGACAGGGGTTTGACTCCCAGCTCCCACATGATGGCTCACAACCATCAGTAATTCCAGTTCTAGAGGACCTGGTGCCCTCTTCCGGCATCCACAGGCACCAGGCACCCATGTATTGTACAGATATATACTCAGGCGAAGCCCCCGTACACATAAAATAAAAATAAGTCAATCTTAAAAAAAAATAAAACTTTCTCAGCTGAATTTCAGCATTGCCTTCTGTAGAGAGGCCAATTTTTACCTCTTCTCCTGCCACAGTTTTTAAAACATGTCTGCCCTGCCATTGCATGCTGGGAGGAAGTGGTTTGCAGTTTTAGTTTCATATATCCCCAAATGAAGAGAAATTGTGCCACAGCAGTTGTATCAATTGATTTCACCTAGCAGCCGCATGACCACCTGGTACGGATGTATGTTTTGAACTGATAAAATTTAGATGAGATTTTTTTGAGACTTAAGGGTGACAACCCTTGGGGAGCGTGGGTAAACAGATGTAGTCTGGGTTTGAGAGGAACCTAAACCTTTGGCAGACACTAGAATTTTCTATGGAAACCTGATGTGATTTGTAGTTCCCACGGAGATGTTGCAAGCAATATGGTCAATCTTTTTAGTGGACCCTGAGGCCATACATTCTCCTAAGGTCTCAGACTTGAGGACTTAAGAGAACGAGGTTGCGCAGAGGAGGTGACGGAATAGAATAATGTGAAAAGTTTCCCCAAATACATCCCCAGACAGCATTTTTAGGGGAAAGGCTTCGTGAACGTCAAGTTCAGAATATGGAAAGTGACTCTTAACACTGCTTTTCCATCTGCTGCCTGAGCCTGCGCAGAACTCAGCAGGCTCCCTTTGAAAACTGTCCATCAGGACAAACCTGAGGAAACCATGTAGCTGCGAGAACACCAAAGGGAGGGCGCGCCAGCTCCCTTCCTGTTGCTGTGTTACTAACGGAAAGTACGTTAAGGGAAGGAGGGATCAAGTGACTTACACTTCCAGGTCAGCTGGGAGGTCAAAGCAGGAAGCGGAAACAGAACCTGGGGGAACGCTGCTTACTGCTTTGACCGAGCTCGTATTTTGCCACTTGACCTGGGAAATTCTTCAACTGAGGGTCTCCTCTCAGGTGACTTTAGGATGTGTAAACTTCAGTATTAAAGCTATTTAGCATGTGAGGCTGGGACAAAGCAAGTCTCCTCCAGGTTTCTTGACTTGAAAGATATATTCAAAACCAATTACTGGCACCCAGTGTGGCAGCACATATCATGAATCCCAGCAGACAGGAGGCAGAGGCAGGCAGGACTCTGTGAATTTGAGGCCAGTCTGGTCCTCAGAATGAGTTCCAGGACAGCCAAGGCTACATAGAAACCCTGTCTCAAAACACACACACACACATACACACACACACATGCATATACACACACATGCACACACAAACAATTACTGGAATTGACTATTTGCAATCTTATTTCAAAACAACCAAGCTGTTCAGTTTCAATTTTACTGTGCTCCAGAAAGCCATGTGTTTGGTGTGTTTGCCATCTGTGTCTATGTGTCTGTGTATAATGTGTGTCTCTGTATAATTCTTCTAAATATGAACGAAAGCTGTTACCTAAGCTGAGCTGATAGCACATTTTTTAATATTTTTACATTAACTAAGCTTTGTCCAATATGGTAGCTACACTGGTGCATTTGGACCAAAAGACCAAAACTTCAGGTTGGTGTTTGCTCAAAATGTCCCACTGTCCCATAGGGACAATGTCAGCCTAAGACTTAGTTGTTGTCACAGCCAAACAGCGGGCGAAGCATAAGGAGTCTAGTGGAAAAGTGGGGGGAAGAAAAGGACCTGGAGGTGACAGGAGCTCCACAAGAAGACCACAGAGCCAACAACCAGAACCCAGAGGGGCCTGTGGAGATGAAGCACCAACCAAGGACCATGCGGGGACTGAACCTAGGCCCCCCGCAGGGCTGTAGCCAATGGGCAGCTTGGACTTCCTGTGGGTCCTCTGTTGAGGGGAGCAGGGGCTGTCTCTGGCATGGGAGGAGGGTGTTGTTGGTCCTGCAGCGACTTGATGAGCTAGGGTGAGGGTTGGAGACTCCCCTCTTCTAAGGGGTGGGGGAGGGGAGTGGGGAAGAGGGAGGGAAGATGGGGCTGGGAGGTGAGGAGGGATGGGGCTGCCACCAGGACATGATATGAGATGTTTTTTTTTTTTTTTAAGGACAGCATTGCCTATCAATCAAAATGTGATCTTTTAAATAAGCAAACAAGGGCTTGACTTGTATTTTGGTAAGTCTTTTTAAAGCAGTAATTAATGCCTTTGCCAATTTCAATGTTTTCTCACATTTACAGCACGAGTAAAAGCACATTAGTGAATGGCAGTAGTGAGGCAACACTTCTAGGCCCCTGTGTGACGTCATTGGCCTCCTCCTCCTCCTCGCTGAGAAGTACAGGAAGTGTTGGAGGGTTTAATCCAGACTGAGTGAGCAGTTCACTAACCTTCAAGTAGCTACCGTTTATTAATTTTAAGAAAGATCCCAGCTGATCTGTGTTGTGGGCGGCTAGAGTAATGGAGAGAGGCCAACACGTATCTTCCAGGTCCCACACACCATTTCAGCTCCTCTTAGACAACTTTTACATCCTATTACAAGGCTTCCCTGCCTTGCAACTCACACTGAAGCAACCGGTTTCAATGACTAACTGATGGGTCTGAGTGATTTAGAAATGCCCGGGGCCAGGAATTGTCATAGCGAATTTCACAATGTGGAACACATGGACTTTCACACCTGCACACGCATGAGCCCACCTAAACCACACACCTGCACATGCATGAGCCCACACAAACCACACACCTGGACATGCATGAGCATACACAAACCACACACCTGCACACGCATGAGCCCACACAAACCACACACCTGCACACGCATGAGCATACACAAACCACACACCTGCACACACAAGGCCAGAGGTGAGATCACCTGTTCCTTGTCCTCCCTCCCTCTCTGCTTTTGCCACGTTATATAATACAGCAGCAAAGCCCTTGCCACATTTCAGCACCTGGATTTTCCATTCCTAGCTTCCCAAAACAGATACCTAAGCATACTTCTTTCCATTGTACATTACTTCATGTTTGCTAAAGCAACATCGTATGCACTAAGACATTTTTGGTAGCTGTAAGAAGGTGAAAACCAAGAGGAGAGAAACCTGAAGTTGTAGGTAAAGGGACAGTGAAGTGTATCACGAGTCTCTTCCGTCAGACTCTTCTTCATCGCCCCAAGTGCTAGAATCACAATTAGAGGAGGGGGAAAACCACTTGCACAAATACACATGTGCACACACTTAGGTACATGCATGCACACAATCTGAATGCAACAAGCTGCAGTGAGGCACTCTGGGTTAAAAAGATTTTTGTTTCTATTGTGGGAATTTCAGTATGGAATCCCACAGCCAATTCTGCGTCTTGGGTATCCTAAGGATGGCAGACCAAAATCTCATTAAAACATACTCTGTGCTATGACCCACTGACTCACAAGAGAAAGGCCTAGAAGCTGGAGAGGCAGAAGAATAACTTCAAGCTACCGTCATTCACACCAAAACTGTATGTTTTGTGTTAAAATCTGAGGAACTGGGCAAAGACACAGAGGCAGTAGCCAGCAGACAGAAAGCTAGTCTCATGAGCACTTAACAGCGGATATGAAAAGCCCTGATAACACATTGAAGGACACATGGACCTCCTTCCCTCCCTTCCTCCCTCCCTCCCTCGTTCCCTCCCTCCCTCCCTCCCTCCTAGCTTGTTTGCTTTGCACTGTTACAACTTTACTGAGACCCAGCCCACTCTCTCGCCTTCACATTTTCTTTCCATGACCCACCACACTCCTGCCCAAATAATAATAATAATAATAATAATAATAATAATAATAATAATAATAATAATGGTGATAATGATAATAATACTAAAAATAAAAAAGAAAGAAAATAATTGGCTCACTCTTTATCCCAGAGAAGCCTCAGCAGCAAACAGAGTCTCTGCTGGCCCAGCAAAGCCAATGAACAAACGGAAACAACACATCACGGCCTAACAGCTAGGAAGAGACAGAGAAATGCAATCTGTGGAGGGAGTAAGCCCAGGGTGTAACTGCTACAAAGACTGAGATGGTCTGCTGGTGGTGGAAGCATTCACTTTGCAGTCCAGCATCTATGGTTGAAAAGGCAAAGTGCCATTAACGAGCCCGGCCTTTCCTTTCCCTGGCTCGGTATATTGCCAAAGAAAAACAACAACAAAACATTGCTGGAATTGCTGTGTAGCTCCCTCACCGACAGTTCCATGTGCTTGTAGCACATTCTGTCATTCTGTGTCACCGAGCGGAGTGCCGTAGCCTGCCTCCCACACAGGTCTCTCCCCTTAGCTCTGTCTACTTTTCCTTTTTTCTCTTATTGTCTACAGACATAACTGATAATATACTTGTGTATTGGGTATGGGTGTGGGAGAGAGCGGCCATGTGTGTTTGGGTGCATATGCAAATGCATGCACAGAGGTCAACCTCAGAGCTATTGCTCAGGAGCCTTCACTTTATTTTCTGAGGCAGAGTCTCTTGGGAAGGCCTCGGGCTCACTGCTTAGGGTAGGCTGCCTGGAGAGCCAGGCCCTAAGTCGCGCACGCCCATCTCTGCTTCTCTCACACTAGGATCCTCCTCCTTACATGGCAAGCACTTTGCTGACTAAGCCATCTCTCCAGTCCTTTTTTTCTTTTTTTTTTAATTTTGTTTAATATTTATTGTCTGTACCTTTGATGAAATAAAGATATATTAGATATATTTTTACTAATCTATCCAACATCCATAGCAAAAACATATCCATATCAAAGCCTGGCATTGATAAGGACCCACTCCATGTTTGTTGACTGTAAAAATGTCATTTGTCTCTTTTCTTATTTGTTTGTCCCTACTCAAGTGTAGGTTCTTTAAACACAAGAACCGCTCTTGATGTGTATTGATATCCAGCACACAATGAGTATTTCATAAGATAGGATGAATTGAGGATGGAGAAAAGACAGTCCATGGCCTTCAGAAGTTGTTTGTTTGGTTTTTTTGTTTGTTTGTTTTTTGTTTTGTTTTGTTTTGTTTTGTCAGAGATAAACTACTTCAGAAGAGGCCAGCCTCTGCACTCATTGAAAAGTGACACAAAGCAGACCCACTTCTTAATTTCATCAAGCACGGGCTAAATAAATTAAGTAATTGATTAAAGTCACTGAGTCAACCACAAATATCAAACACCCCTCCTCAGAACACATGAGAGACTGCTGCTCCTGTAGCAGGTATAGGCTGCCAGCCTCCCTTCCCTGAGATGCACTTACCGATTTCACAGCCTTCATTTGTCTAGAACAAAGGGAAATCCTTACTCTCTTTCCCACTTACAGCTCAAAACCTGTATCACGTTATTGCTGCCTTTTAAACCCTCTAGCCACCCCATCACGTTTTCTCCATAGTGTGTGTTTTCCTTCGCTGCTATAAATAATTAGTCTGTCTTTTCTAACTACAGGAGTATTTTGAGTGGCCCTTGGCTAAAGGCCATTGAACAGAATAAATAATTTAATTAATGTGAGTATTTAATGAGTTAGCTGCCTAAGGATTCCTAAAGTCTCTTGAATGTTTTAACTCACCGAAGTCATTAGAAGAGAAATTCTTCTACTCACGGCTTCTCCAGCAAAAGAGACAAATCACCGGGCACAGCGCACACCTTTAATCCGAGCACTGGGGAGTTGGAGGCAGGCTGATCTCTGCGTTTGAGGCCAGCCTAATCTACAGAGTGAGTCCCAGAACAGCCAAGGCTACACAGAGAACCCCTGTCTCAAAAAACAAATCTCAGTATACCTATGTCAACAAGATTTAGTCATCTAAAATAAACCCACACATCAGGGACAAAAGATGTGAAAACCATGACCAAGTAGGCTGCATTCCAGGCATGCAGGGATGGTTTAATATACGGAAATCCATCAATGTAATCCACCATATAAACAAACTGAAAATAAAAAACCACATGATCATCTCCTTGGATGCAGAGAAAGCATTTGATAAAATTCAACACCCATTCATGTTTAAAGTTTTAGAGAGATTGGGGATACAAGGCACTTTCCTCAACATAATAAAGGCTATATACAGCAAGCCAATAGCCAAAATCAAAGTAAATGGTGAGATACTCAGGAAATTCCTCTCAAATCGGGAACAAGGCAAGGCTGCCCACTCTCTCCATATCTCTTCAATATAGTACTCGAAGTTCTAGCCAGAGCAATAAGACAACAAAAGGAGATCAAGGGGATCCAAATGGGAAAGGGGGAAGTCAAATTATCCCTATTTGCAGATGGTATGATAGTGTACATAAGTGACCCTCAAAATTCCACCAGAGAACTCCTAAAGCTGGTAAACACCTTCAGCAAATTGGCTGGATACAAAATTAACTCAAAAAAGTCTGTAGCCTTCCTATACACAAATGACAAGCTTGCAGAGGAAGAAATTAGGAAAACCACACCCTTCACATTAGCCACAAGCAATATAAAATATCTAGGAGTTACCCTAACTAAGCAAGTGAAGGACTTGTATGAAAAAAATTTCAAAACTCTGAAGAAAGAGATTGAAGATGACCTGAGAAGATGGAATGATCTTCCTTGCTCATGGATTGGGAGAATTAACATAGTAAAAATGGCCATCCTACCAAAAGCAATCTACAGATTCAATGCAATCCCTATCAAAATACCTACACAATCTTTTAAAGACATTGAAAGTTCAATTCTGAACTTCATATGGAAAAACAAAAAACCCAGAATAGCTAAAACAATCTTGTACAATAAAAGGTGCTCCGGAGGAATCTCCATACCTGATCTCAAACTGTACTATAAAGCAATAGTAATTAAAACAGCATGGTACTGGCACAGCAACAGGCTGGTTGATCAGTGGAATCGAATCGAAGACCCAGATATGAATCCACACACATATGGTCACTTGATTTTCGACAAAGAAGCCAAATCCATTCAATGGAAAAAGGATAGCATCTTCAACAAATGGTGCTGATCTAACTGGAGGTCTATGTGTAAAAAAATGAAACTGGACCCATATTTGTCACCTTTCACAAAACTCAAATCCAAGTGGATTAAAGACCTCAACATAAAACCAGAGACACTAAGCCACTTAGAGGAAAAAGTGAGAAAGAGCCTGGAACATATTGGCACAGGAGACAACTTCCTGAACAGAACACCAACGGCCCAGGTTTTAATGTCAACCATTAATAAATGGGACCTCATGAGGCTGAGAAGCTTCTGTAAGGCAGGAGACACTGTCAAGAGAACAAAGCAACAGCCTACAGACTGGGAAAAAATCTTCACCAACCCTACATCTGACAAAGGTCTAATATCCAAAATATATAAAGAACTCAAGAAATTAAACACCACCAAACCGAATAACCCAATTGAGAAATGGGGCTTGGAACTAAACAGAGAATTCTCAACAGAGGAGTATCAAATGGCTGAGAAACACTTAAAGAAATGCTCAACCTCCTTAGTCATCAGGGAAATGCAAATCAAAACAACTCTGAGATTCCATCTTACAC
Source organism: Acomys russatus (assembly GCF_903995435.1). Taxonomy (NCBI): domain Eukaryota; kingdom Metazoa; phylum Chordata; class Mammalia; order Rodentia; family Muridae; genus Acomys; species Acomys russatus. Next base: position 58,311,289 of record NC_067145.1, read on the forward strand.
CCATCAGAATGGCTAAGATCAAAAATTCAAGTGACACCACATGCTGGCGAGGATGTGGGGAGAGAGGAACACTCCTTCATTGCTGGTGGGAATGCAAACTAGTACAGCCACTTTGGAAATCTATCTGGTGCTACCTCAGAAAAATGGGAATAGGGCTTCCTCAAGACCCAGCTATTCCACTCCTTGGAATATACCAAGAAGATGCTCCACCACACAACAAGAAATTTGCTCAACCATGTTCATAGCAGCCTTATTCATAATAGCCAGAACATGGAAACAGCCTAAGTGTCCCTCAGTAGAAGAGTGGATAAAGAAACTGTGGTACATATACACTATGGAATACTACTCAGCTATTAAAAACAAGGAATTCCCAAAATTTGTGGATAAATGGATTGAGCTAGAAATGATCATAATGAGTGAGTTAACCCAGAAGCAGAAAGAATCAAATGGTATATACTCACTTATATCTGCATACTAGCCCAAGGGACATGTCCCACGAAAGCCTTTACTTACCAGGAAACTGGGACAGAGGGGAGGGCATCCTAGTGGCACTCTAAATGAGAGACACATGGGAGAATAGCAAAATAAAAGGATACAGAGGGTCCTAGAAATCTACAAGTTGAACAATATGATAGGCAGATTTTGGGCCCAGGGGTCCCGCTCAAACTAAGGCACCAGCCAAGGACAATACAGGAGGTAAACTTTAAACCCCTTCCCAGATCTAGCCAATGGTCAGAATATTCTCCACAGTTGAGTGGAGAGTGGGATATGACTTTCTCACGTACTCTGGTGCCTTACATTTGACCATGTCCCCTGGAGGGGGAGACCTGGTGGCACTCAGAGGAAGGACAGCAAGTAGCCAAGAAGAGACTTGATATCCTATGAGAATATATAGGGGGAGGTAATCCCCCTCTGGAACAGTCATAGGGGAGGGGAATAATGGGAAAATGGGGTGGGGGAATGGGAGGATACAAGGGTTAGGATAAACATTGAGATGTAACAAGAATAAATTAAAAAAAAAAATGTGAAAACCTTGTGGGTAAGTTATCAAACCAGCTGTGTTAGACATGTGTATTATGTTTATTCATGACCATAAAATCATAGCTTATACAAAATAAATTTAAGTTACATCTCTGGTCCATAGCCAGCTATTTGGATAGATAATGATGGTGATAGATAAATGAATGATGGGCAGATAGATGATAGGTGATAAATAGTAGATAGATAGATAGATAGATAGATAGATAGATAGATAGATAGACAGATAGATGTAAATTTCAAGTTTGATTACAAAGAAAGTGATAAGTATTGCTGTAAGTTCCTTGTTGCATAACCTCAAAGAAATAACAATAAAGAAGGCGCTGGGAAGGAGGAAGGATTTGGATGCGGTGAATGGCAGTCACTGATTAAAAAATGGTGAGAACAGATTTTATTCTGTTTACTGCAATAGAGAAGAAACCAAGTATAAATGGCTCATCTTCTATATGTGCAAAAGTGAGTGTGTTGGAAAGTCCAAATCAAATCAGGGAGAAGAAAGAAAGTAGGGGAGGGAAGGGAGGGGAGAGGAGGAAAGTAGAGGGGAGGGGACAATCCAGTTATCTGGGGAGTGGAAATTTACCCAAAACAGGGAGGGTGTTCTTCTCCGTGTCTAGGTCATGTGGGTCTGTTAACTTGGTTTTATGCTTTGAGTAACAAAAGTGTTCAACAACTGTTAGAGTGTTAGTCCCCAGGTGTTAGAGTGTAACTCCTCAGGTGTTTAGATGTTAGTCCCCAGGTGTTAGAGTGTAACTCCTCAGGTGTTAGAGTGTAAGTCCCCAGGTGTTAGAGTGTAAGTCCCCAGGTGTTAGAGTATAAGTCCCCAGGTGTTAGAGTGTAAGTCCCCAGGTGTTAGAGTGTAACTCCTCAGGTGTTAGAGTGTTAGTCCCCAGGTGTTAGAGTGTAACTCCTCAGGTGTTAGAGTGTAAGTCCCCAGGTGTTAGAGTGTAAGTCCCCAGGTGTTAGAGTGTTAGTCCCCAGGTGTTAGAGTGTAACTCCTCAGGTGTTAGAGTGTTAGTCCCCAGGTGTTAGAGTGTAACTCCTCAGGTGTTAGAGTGTAAGTCCCCAGGTGTTAGAGTGTAATTCCTCAGGTGTTAGAGTGTAAGTCCCCAGGTGTTAGAGTGTAACTCCTCAGGTGTTAGAGTGTAAGTCCCCAGGTGTTAGAGTGTAACTCCTCAGGTGTTAGAGTGTTAGTCCCCAGGTGTTAGAGTGTAACTCCTCAGGTGTTAGAGTGTAAGTCCCCAGGTGTTAGAGTGTAACTCCTCAGGTGTTAGAGTGTTAGTCCCCAGGTGTTAGAGTGTAACTCCTCAGGTGTTAGAGTGTAAGTCCCCAGGTGTTAGAGTGTAACTCCTCAGGTGTTAGAGTGTAAGTCCCCAGGTGTTAGAGTGTAAGTCCCCAGGTGTTAGAGTATAAGTCCCCAGATGGTGCTGCTATTTGGGTTTGTGCGGCTCTGGAAACTTTCGGGGAGCTAGGACCCAGCTGGAGGAAGTACCACTATAGAGGAGGTCCTTGGCTGTGTTTTGCTCCTCCTCTCCCCACATCCTGTCAGCCAGGAAGAGGAGAAGCCCTTCCTCCTCCTTAGTGCTGCCACCGAGATGCTCTACCCAAACCCACAGAGCCAACAGCACCATGGACCTTCTGATACTATGACACAAAATAAGCATTTCCTCCTTTAAATTATTTATGTAGAATACATGATCACAATGATACTAAAACTAACAGGCTGGTATTTACCTAGGTTGACCTCTACCCTTCCCCAGAGACTAGAAGATAGAACCCGGTCTTTGGATGATGGCTGGAACAGGTACTAAGTGGCTCTGTCAGCCTTGTTTCTAGACAGAAGCTACAGGGACTGCAGCCTTGATCCTAAGGACAGAGCTTGAACTTAGAAGCCATGCTAGTGTCTGTTCACATTGTTTAGTGTGAGAGTAAGTGAATAAAAGTTCACAGTCATTACAGGCCAAGGCCAAGGCCTAGGACAAGTATATGACTCAGAGGAGTCTGAAGTTGGTCCTGAAGTTGGTTTTTGTCCAACTTTGTTAAACTGAGCTCTGGACTCCGTTTCTCCATGTACTTTTCAAATGAGTTCTCCCATCCTGGTGTTGACTATAATAGACACCAGCATTGCCTCCTCCATCTCCCTGATCTCCTAGTTCTATGTGTAGCACACAAACAGCTTGACTGTGTCTGATGTCACACGGGGCATTGCGGAGTAACGGGTCAGGGCAATCACTCTTCTCTGCTGTTCCAGGTGTCAGGGAGCCATCACACACCAGTTCCCCAGCCACGTGGATCTTCACTTTTGTGAGATGGCTATGGCAGCTGAGCCGTACTGCTTTGGGGGAAGCATGTTTTATAGTCATCTGTCACCTCACAGGACAGACATCTGCTAAAGGCTAAAGCTGAACGGCCTGGGAAGGCTGCATGGCAGCAACATCTGAGACTGGAGCAGAACCACCGATGGAACAGCTCCGCCTGCTCTGCATCCGACATTAGAACACTCACTTGTTTAAAAGAAACTAGATACCAAGAAAGCAAATAATCTGATTAAAAATGGGGAACAAAGCTAAGCAGAGAATTCTCAATAGAGGAAACTCAAATGGCTGAGAAACACTTAAATGTTCAACATCCTTAGCCATCAGGGAAATGCAAATCAAAACTGCTTTGAGATTCCATCTTATACCTGTTGGAATGGCTAAGATTAGTAACACACTAAGAGCACATGCTGGTGAGGATGTGGAGCAAGGAGAGCATCCCTCCATTGCTAGTGGGAGCGCAAACTCATGCAACCACTATGAAAATCAATATGGAGGTTCCTCAGAAAACTGGGAATTAATATACCTCGAGGCCCAGCTGTTCCATTCTTGGACATAAGCCTGAAGGACACTCCATCCCACCACAAAGACTCTTGCTCAACTATGTTCATTGTGGCTTTAGTCATAATAGCCATAAACTAGAAATAACCTAGATACCCCTCAACCAAGGAATGGATAAAGGGGCTGTGGCACATTTGCACAATTGATTAACACTCACTTGTTTTAAAAATGACATCATGAAATTTGCAGGTAAATGGATGGAACTAGAAAAAAAAAAAAAAAATCATCCAGAGTCAGGTAACCCACTTAAGGGGGGATATTAGCTGTTAAGAAAAGATAACCATGCTACAATCCACAGAACCAGAGAGGCGAAGTGGATCTCCCTGGGAAGGGGAAACAGAATTGATTTTGTGAGTGGGACTGGGGGTGGGTGAAAATGGGAGCAGGAGAAATCAGGTTGTGGGTGTGGCAGTGGTAGAATGAGGGAGGTATAGAAAAGGAAAAGAGTATGGGGAGAGACTATTGGAATCAGAGGGCATTTGGGGGTTGATGTGGAAACCTAGTGAAGTAGAAACTCTCATGATCCTCCGAGGCTGATCTAGTGAGGATTCCTGGAAATGGAGGATATAGCACCTGAACCAGCCATCCTCTATAATTAGGTGGAACTGGGACACCAACCAAACCACAAAACCTTCGACCTACAATCTATCCTGTCTCCAAGATGTGCTGGGGCAGCGAGACACAGAAGTTGTAGGATGGGCCAACCAATGACTGGTCTAATGTGAGGTTTATGTCAGGACAGGGAGCCTGAGCTTGACATGGTTGGGTGCCCAGGAACCAGAGGCTAACTATCGCAGAGACCTAGGATAGAGAAAAACAAAAATCAGTAAAACGATTCCTAATATACTCTGCTATACTCATAGGTCAGTGCCTAGCCCTGCGGGCCGATGGGAGCAGATGCAGAGATCCACAGGCAAACACTAGGTGGAGAGTAAGCCCAAATTGGAGATCTCCATTGGGTCCTTCCCCTTGGCACTCCGGGAACCCTGTGGAAGATGGGAAGGAAGAACTGTGGGAGCCAGAGGGGTTGAGTACAGCAGGAGAGCACAGCCCACAGGATCATAGCAGCCCACACAGACTAAAGTGGCAGTCATGAGGCCTGCCCGGGTCTGCGCTGGGTCTTCTACATATACGTTACAGTTGTAAGCTTGGTGTTCTTGCGGGACTCCTAACAATGGGAGTGGACGCTAACTCTTTTACCTACTCTTGGGATCCTTTTCCTCCTACTGAATTGCCTTGACCAGCCTTATTATGAGGATCTGTGCCCATTCTTACTGTACATTGTTATGCAGTGTTCAGTTGATATCCCTGGGGGGATTCTCTTTTCTGAAGGGAAATAAAGGAGGAATGAATCCAGGGGCAGGGAGAGGGGGAGACTAGGAGAAGTGGAGGAAGAGGAAACTGGATCAGGATGTATTGAAAACAAGGTAAAAAAAAATTAAATTAAAAAAAGTGAATTGACTTTCCTGTTACTTTCAACGAAAAGCATCCAAAATTAAATGTAAATTTTATTAATTAATTAATTTTTTTTATTTAGGGAGTGTGCATGTCATGAAAAGTATGTGGTACTCAGAGAACAATTTTCAAGAGTTGGTTCTCACCTTCCGTTTTGTTGAGACAGTGTCCCTCCAGTCTCTGGCATGCTGTGTACAGCAGGCCAGCCTTCCCTCTCCCACTGCTGTCTCATCTTAGGACTGCTACGATTGCACATTGTGCCTTGGCATCCAGCTTTTGTACATGGGATTGGGGTATGGAGACTTCAGCGAACACTTTTGCCTGTTGAGTCATTTTGCTGGCCCTGATATGTAAGTTTTAGTATCGTCTTCTGGGAGAGAAGAAACTAGTGCAAACACAATCAGGGGAACTGCAGTTAGACATGATCAAGTGGGGTCGTCTTGCTTAATGCTTTTATGTTTCACATGAGAGAAGAAATACCTTTCTAGGCAGATGTTGCCATTGAAAGATGGTAGGTAAGTGAAGACCTAGGCAGGGGTATGAACCATTATTTCTGTACTCAGTGAATTTCTTTATCTGAATCCCTTTTATTATTCCCAGCAGTAACTGTTTGCCTCTAAGGATGTGTTAAAATAAAATTAGTTAGTGAATAATGACCCCTTTTAAATTCATATGCCATAATGATGTCAATTTATTTGAAGAGTTGGCTTAGAAAGTCACCGTACTGAGCAAGGTATGGGCAGGCTGACATGACAGTGTCTTTTACAACCCTCTGCCCTCTACACACATCCATTATCCCCTAATTAGACAACAAAGGGCTTTGGAAATGCCCCAGTTAGACATCATTACCAAGTATTTTGCCAGTATTCACTAGATTAAAGTGACTAATTATACAGCCTTCAGCAATGAGTGGGGCCTGGTCTACAATCCCTTGGTTAATTGCTTTAAGTGAGGCCAGTGTGGCCCCTAGTGATAGACCAGGTTACTTAACATGAGATTTACATAAGAATAGCTCTCTTTTCTCTTGACCCTTGAGGGCTCTAAAGGGAGAATAGATGACTCACAAGTCCTGGGAATTGAGTTTCCAAGACAGCAAAAGATCCATTTTCAGCATTAGAGTCCTGAATGAACACTTAGGCTGGCAAAGGACACACATGGTCCAGATCACAAGGTGGGTGGGAAGCTGGGGAAAAAATAAGTTCATGAAGCATAATGCAAATGAAGGGGCACCGTACATGCCAAGTGTGTATGTGTGTGTGTACACACTTGTGCAGAAGGTGCACACGTGTGAAGGTTACAGAAGAGCCATGGGTTATCAGCCCTTGCCTTTTAGACCTTGCTTGAGACAGTGTCTCTCTTCTGTTGTTGCCATTGTATACTCCACAATAACTGGTGCGACAGCTTTTGGAGACCTTCCTGCCTCTGTCTCCCATGGACAGGCACACTGGGATTACAGGCACAGGCCACCAGGCTCAGTTGTTTTTTTTTTTTTTTTGGTTTTTCGAGACAGGGTCTCTCTGTGTACCTTGGCCATCCTAGACTCACTTTGTAGACCAGGCTGGCCTCGAACTCACAGCGATTCGCCTGCCTCTGCCTCCCGAGTGCTGGGATTAAAGGTGTGCGCCACCACGCCCGGCTGTCAGGCTCAGTTTTTATATGGACTCTGGGGATTCAAACTCGGATCCCTGTGTGTCAGTGCAGTCAGCATTTTCCCCACTGAGCCACCTCCCTGGCCCTATTTGATCTTTTCAGGACTCAGTTTTCCTGGTCTGTGAAACAGAAACAGGAACTCTACCCCCCTGCACATAATTCATGAGTACTCATTGCCAACAAAAGTACTCAGCCCAGTGCACACAAATGCTCAACAAATGTTAGCATATGGTTTTGTGAAAAGGATTATGGCAATCTGTTAGGAAAATGAACATTAGTGTAAATAAGCTCACTCTTTCATTTATCTTTACTGCAGCCTTAAAACTGTTAAAAAGGCAAAATTACAACAAATTTAGTTAAAGATCTAATTGGCTTTTATTTGAGATTCCTGACTTAGAACAGACCCCATTCTATAAAGCAGACTGTAAGCTCCACTGGCAACTCTTTTGTAATGTGGGAACTAAAACACAGGGAAAGCTAAGTGGTTAGCATCCTTTGTGGGTTTTGGTAATGATTAAAAGAGAGGACACTCCTGTGACACTGACTATAATAAACAGAAATTGGTTTGAGGGAACATAACCTATTTGTGGATCTATCTACTTCTGTAAGGTTATGTGACATTGGCATGAGTGACTCCATCTTGTTCTGGGCCATGGTGAAGGAGTTAAGTCAGAACACAATTGCACCCACCTCCTGCCTTTTCTTTAATGGCACCATCTCAAAGTAAGGACTCGGGGTATTTCAGGGGTTTTATTTCTGGTTTAAGCTCTCTCTCTGTCTCTCTCTGTCTGTCTGTCTGTCTGTCTGTCTCTCTCTCTCTCTCTCTCTCTCTCTCTCTCTCTCTCTCTCTCTCTCTCTCTCTCTCTCTCTCTCTGTCTCTCTCTCTCTCTCTCTCTCTCTGTGTGTACATGTGTGTCTATATGTGTGTACATGTGTGTATGTGGATGTGCACACACGTATGCAAAGTATGTTGAGAGCAGAGATCAACTTTGGGCATTTTTTCTAAGTAGTCATTTATCTTGTCTTTTGAGACAGTGTCTCTCATTGACATGGAACTCACCAATTAGGCTAGGCTGGCTGGCCAGTCAACCCCAGGGAGCCTCCTGTCTCCACCTCCCAAGAACTAGGATTACAAGCATGAAATCTTGTTTCTTTATGTGGGTATCTGACTCAGCCTCATGCTGAGCTGTCTCTCTAGCCCTAAGACAGGTCTCATAATGTGAGAATTTGATTAGGAGTGAGGGAAGGTAACGAAGAAACCAGCTGAGACTAAGAGACTCAGGCAAGGAGGCCATGTGAAGGGTAGGTCTCTGTTTCCTGATCAGAGTTGGCGGGCCCTTGAAGATCTGAATGTTTTCTCTCCCACACAAGAGGATCCCAGAGTAGCAAGATGGCATTGATGAGCACAAGAAATAATAAGGATACGCTGATGTGTGGATTTCTAGTCTCAGCGTAGAGGTTTGCCCAAAAGGCATCTCCACAGAGAACTTTGTAGGACTAATTTCAGCAGCAAACCTCTATTGGAAATGCTATTACATAAGGTACTGTGAGAATTCATATTCACTGAGTTCTTAGCATCTAGTCATGCAAGAAAACGAACCATGAACGGCAAAATGGAGGCCTGCATTAAAGTTTCTCTTCAGAGAATCCATGTTTGCAAAAATCAAGAAGCAAGTCACTTTCGTGAATAGTCAGGGGTTATGGCATGAGGCTGCCATTTACTTGGGTTGACTTACTGGTTTAATTCGGGGCACACTGCTAAAGAGAGCACAGTGATGATTCTTTCTCTCTACCAGTCCCTGGGCAGCACTGGTACACTTACAGCCTCCTAATTCAGATCATAGTCTGCACATGTGCAGCCACCTGCATCGCCAGGGCTTCAAATCACTTACCCCTCCCCTTCCTAAAGCGCTCCTTGCAGGGCATGACGCCACCCACAGGTGAACCTTGAACTTGACGTTGCAAAATCCTTAGTTATCTTTGATAGACAGCCACAATGTGGATGTACGAAGTAGATGAGAGAGAGCCCCCTGCCTCCTCCCAAGACAACCATATGTTTATCATCGTAAAACCAAGTCACAGATCAAATGTTGCCACACATGTAGACCTTTGTAGGTCACTAGTGAACAGACGGGGAAGGTTCTGAAAGATCAGTAGAGATTCAACTCACTGGCCTTTTAGAGATCTGGTGGCATCTGGCCTAAGACACGTGGAGGGACACAGAACCATATTAGAAAACAGATTCACTTACCTGAACACTTGCCACTGGCCCACCAGAAAGCCTCAGACTTATGTCTACACACAGGCCATATATACAGGGACATACTTCATTCTCACAAATGAAAGTAAAGTCTACAAGACGTTATAGGCCACCCAAGCACTTTAAATATTGCTGACTTCACTTCAAAAGCCCAAGTCCGATGTCCCTGTCAATTTATGACCCTCTAATTTCACAAATTAAAATGCATGCTTAACACTGATCTATACTAATTAGTAAAAAGTCTGGTGTTGATCACGTTAAAGGGAGTCAAATTTCTTACGATAAATGTCTGCGGAGTATGGCTGACGTCACTCTCCTGGGGGTTGAACTTCATAGTAACAAATGATGGTACCTAAGGACAGACTCCCTTAATCCTTCCAATGTGGAGGAACCTTCAGATGATTCTCAGAAGACAAAAATGTAAGATTTTTATGGCTCAGCCGATCGTGGTAGTATATGCCTGTAATCACAGCACTCAGAAGATGGAGGGGGGGGAGGGAAGATCAGGATTCAAGGCCAGCTTTGGCCTCATACCTTATTTCAAAAGTAAAATACAAAAAAATGTTGTGTAATGCGTGCATCACACAGTATACCTAAGGGGGACTTTATCTTATTTAACCCAAATGCTGTGTCTTTAATTAACCAATTCCAGAGAAAAAGTTAAAACAAGTACATTTAATTTGTCACATTAAGCTCGTACTTTGGTTTTTTTTGTTTTGTTTTTTGGGGTTTTTTTCTGTTTTGTTTTGTTTTTTTGTTTTTTGGTTTTTTTGGTGCTTCTCACATTTATTAATGCCACATTGTAGTGGTACTTAGACAAGTGTACAGTGACGGGCCATGTCCATCTAACACAGTTTGCTTAAGCTTAGTCGACACGCTTCATCTTGAGTGGACACATGGAGCGGTTAATGATGGCCATGGGCAGGTGCAGGGCTGGAGCCTTTCAAAGTTTTACTTCTTTTGTCAGCACTCCTGATTTTATAAAGGGTGAAGGTCATTAGCCCCAGTCCTACCCAAATTTCCTGGTAAACCTGGGCATAGTAGGGCTTCATTGGGACCCAGACATTCTTAATAAGGCTTTGAAGCATCTCCGCGGACCAAGGCCACAGGCCACACAATATTCCACAACACACCGGGAAAGGTCACAGAGCACCTAAACTCATACTTTCATCTCAAAAAAATATTTGAGCATATAAACTAAACTAAAATAGAATAAAGTAAAATGAAGCTGGGCATGGTGGCCCATGCCTGTAATCCCAGCACTTGGGAGGCAGAGGCAGGTGGATCTCTGAGCTCAAGGCCAGCCTGGTCTACAAAGTGAGTCCAGGACAGCCAAGGTTACACAGAAAAACATTGTCTCAAAAAAAACAAAAAAACAAAAACAATGAATTTGTAAGTTTAAAGATGTATTTATTTATTATTTATACAGTATTCTGGCCATATGTGTGTCTGCATGCCAGAAGAGGGCACCAGATCTCATTATAGATGCTTGTGAGCCACCATGCAGTTTCTGGGAATTGAACTCAGGACCTTTCAAAACACAGATAGTGGTCTTAACCTCTGAGGCATCTCTCCAGCCCTGAGTTGCTTGTTGTTGTTGTTGTTGTTTTAATGGCTTAGGAGACTGAGGATGTGGCTCAGTGGGTAGAGTGCCTACCTAGCATGCACAAAGCCCTGGGTCGGATCCCTAACATAAGCCGAGCACAGGTAATGCTTGTCTTTGGGCAGATCCTAGGTCCAATCTAAACAGAACAGTCCAGCTACAGCTAAAGTTCTTTCTCATCCTTCCAGAAGGTTCTCAAGAGCACCCAGGTGCAGAGAAGTACTCCAGATCTTGCTCACGTCTCTAAAAAAAGGAAGAAAGTACAATTTAGCTCCATTGATAAAGTACTTGTCTTGCATGAGTGAGGCCCTGAGTTCGATTCCCAGAGCCACAGGCATTATTTTGGTGATGCTTGGACAGCCAGCTTAGCCTGCTTGGGGAGTTCCTCACCACTGAGAGATCCTGTTAGCAGAACCAAAAAGTGTCTAGAAACACCATTTCATAGCGGTCCTCTCCAGCCTCTGGGTCTTATGATCTTTCTGCCTCCTCTCCTACAGTGTTCCTTGAGGGCTGGGTGGTAGAGAGAAGGTGGGGAAAAGGGGATGTGATATAGATGTCTCAATTAGGGCTGAGTACTCCATGGTCAATTTTTTCTGTCTTTCACCACTTGTGAATCTCTGTATTAACCACCTCCCATTAATAAAGATGCTTCTGTGATGAGGACTGAGAGGTATACTAATCTATAGGTACAGAGATAAATATTTAGAGGACAGTTTGGTACTGTGTCCACTTAGCAAACTAGTTGTAATGGGTTCCTTCCTGGGGCCTTGGAACCATGGGATCTTGGCCAGATGGTCAGTACCAGGAATGAGCTTCTTGTGGAGCCAGCTTTAAATTCAACCAGAAAGAAGTTGGTTACCACTAAAACCATCCTGCCATTATTGTACCTGTGGGCATGTCATGCCAAGCCAAATACTATTGTATCTTGCCAAGTTTGTATCTGAACAAGTCTGTTCATGAATTCCCTCCCATAGCATTGTGCATAACACCTTCCGATACTGCAAAAGCTATCGAGCAAGAGGAAGTTCTCTCGCTTAGTACCAGCTTGATATTTTCCAGTCCTGTGACTAAACTGCATGTTGTCTTCATCTATAAGGGTCTCACCATGTGACATCCGCCGTCAGGAAGCAGGTGTCCTCCTTTATATTCAACAGGGGACCTCACCCCTGAGTTGGTAACACTCACCTTCAGGATGGGTCTTCCACCTACAATTAATGCAACCTAGAAACTGTCTCACACACATACCCAGAGACTTCTCTCCTGGAAGGTTCTAGGTCCTACCGAGTTGAGAATCAGTATTGATTGTCGCCCTGACAAAGGACACAATGCATGCGAAGCAGGGTGAGGGAGCAAGGGGCATCCGTTTATTACAGCATCAGCACGCCAGCATGTTCTGTTGAGAGCAGAGCAGAACATTTAATGCTTTTATTGACTTTTCCCTTTGGAGCCGGTGAGTTTTACTACTAGACGTTAACCTGCCTCTAGAAACATGCCTCTAAAAGTGACTCTTTTTAACAAACAAATGTTCTGCACTATTTTTAGAGCCCAGTGATTATTTCAACCAATCAGCACATTTATTTGTCCTAGTTTGAGGCACGATACTTTGTTTTCATTTTTGCAGGAGCCATTGCTGCAGCCATGTGTTGTTTTCAAGGAAAGATGCTAAACGGAGTAAGCCACCCTCGATGTCCCGTATAGTCCGTTGATGAGCAGTTTCCATTGTAAATGTGAGCATACAGCTTTCTTTCTTGTGAGCCCTTTGCTGTACTGATACAGTGGATTAAATCACGTGATTGTCCTTGTTCATCATGTCACCAACTCACCAGAAGTGTCTATTGGTCTAGATGAAGGGTTTCCTCTTCTCACATGTTATTTTGTAAAGTTATTACTTGGACTCCCATACATGTTTGCAAATGTAAATTCTAATAAATTAAAATATAGAACATAAAATGAACAACATGACAGAAATTGCAGAAATATATGAAGATGTCTGAGTGAAGTCCAGGTCATCTTACTAGCTAGTCTATAGAACTCTTCTTTTTGCCAACTTTACCCAGTGCTTCACCTGGTTCCATGGAACTCTGAGCAGACACAAGGACAGAGCAGGGGAGCTCGGCCAGCTGCCTGGCTCTAAGGAAGGAGAGGTGACCAGGAACTGCAGCTAGCGGTCTGTGCCACGGGGTCCATGCCACAGGGTCCATGCCATGGGGTCCGTGACACAGGGTCCATGTCGCAGAGTCCACGCCACGTCCGTGCTACGAGCTATCTCTACACTTTCATCTACCTGAACCTCAAGTCCAGGTCAGCCCATGATTTTTACCCTCACACATTAGGACCACTTGGAACAATCTCCCTTTACACTGCATTCCCATGTCTTCATGCCCAGAGCATTTCCATTCCTCTGCCTCACTGTATCTGACTCTTCTCAAAAGGACTGCTGTCTCCATGTGATCAAATATGTGACCAATCCTAATTTATGTCAACTCTTCATGACATTAGATAAATTTCAACATTGCTGTCTTTCATTATTTTGTTGCCAAAATATTTATTTTGGATAGTAACTATTTATTTTTTCAAGATTTATTTAATTTTATGAGTACAGTGTTCTGCCTGCATGTTCATCGGAAGGCCAGAAGAGGGCATCAGATCACATTATAGATGGGTGTGAGCCACCATGTGGTTGCTGGAAATTGAACTCAGTACCTCTGGAAGAACAGTCTGTGCTCTTAACCTCTGAGGCATCTCTCCAGCCCCTGATGGTAACTACTTTATTGAAACAAGTTATCATGAGAATAATTCATTTGTTGTGTACAGTTTAATAATTTTCTGTGTGTTCTGTTTGGGGCAACCATCACCACAATTAACTTTAAAATATTTTTATCACATCCAAATAAGCCACGTCTCTTTTCCCTTCTGCAGTCTCCCAACCCTCCTTTCATTCTTTGACAACCAATTTTGTGTGGATTTAACTACTCTGGACACTCCATGGAAATGAAATGAAACGGGTAAGGATGACGCTGTCCTTATTGACCCTAGCTTTCTTCTTAAAGATTCACATTGAAATCCCCAAAGTTTTCTATTCAAAGAATTTGCTAATTCATCAGGTGTTTTTTTTACATACTAGCACTATTCGATCAGCACCACAGCCAGAGGGAAGCAGGGCATCTTCAGAATCCCATGCAGTGTCAAACTAAGGTTAAATCTTGTCTAGACTGTTTCCTTTGCTGTGAAATTAAGCCTTACAGAGATTAACACAGTATTGTAGAACTCCAGGTACAACCTCTAGCATGTAATAAATATCGCACTTGTGGGAGATTCCGTTGCTATAGCTGGCGTGCTGTCCCAGGGAAGCAAACGTGATCCTAATTAGAGTCCTGCCAACCCAGTACTGTCACTGCAAGGCACCTGTCCCCAACAGTTCCCAGAGTGCGTCATGTTCTCTCAAAGCCCTTTGATCTTCCACCGGTCAGCACTGAGCTTGGCCCTTTTCATCTGGTGGACTTCCGCCTATCCTTTAACTGACCCTCGGTGAAGGGGATCAGCAGGGGCATGAAGGAGACAAGACGGGGTAATGGGGTGGATGTGAACAAAGTGTACTGTACTCATATATGAAACCATCACAACTCACCCATCATGATGCATAATTAATATATGTTAACAAAAGCATTATTGAAAGAACACTTTATGTGTTTTTTCTAAAATAGTCCCAGAAGGCCTTTCTCTCATTCTGCATCAAGTGACCCTTCTTCCTTGGGCTCCATCTCTCTCTCTCTCTCTCTCTCTCTCTCTCTCTCTCTCTCTCTCTCTCTCTCTCTCTCTCTCTCTCTCTCTCTCACTGTTGTGCTTGACTAATGCTGTGCTATATCCTGCTGTCTGTCCTCCAATCCCTGTTCTTACCCATAGAGCAGGATGCTTGGCATTAATCTCTACTCCTGCGTTCTCCAATTAGATGTTCAACAAATACTTGCTTCTTAAAGGAATGAATATATGATTGAATAAAAGAAAACAGTGCCAGCAGGTAGCAAATGCCTTTAATCTCAGCATTAAGGAGGTAGAAGCACGCAGTGTCTGTGAGTTCAGGGTCAACCTCATCTACATTGAGAGTCCCAGGCTATTCAGGGCTACACAGTGATCTCAAAGAGAAAGAATGAGTGAGTGAGAAACAGGGGGCAGGGGAAGGTGGAGGGGAGAAGGGAGGGAGAGGAATTGCCGCAGTTGCTTTTCTGTGTATTCTTTGACGGCAGGGCTGAGGTACAGCCAGTCTATCTGAAAACACCAAGCTGTAAACCAGCACTCCCTTTGGGAGCTGAATGTAGAATAGCAATATCTCTCCAAAGAAATGGGATTCCTGAGTTTCCATTAGTCTGGCCAGAAGCTACAGGTATAAGAATAGCAGGCCACTTGGTCTAGTTTGGGGGAAAGAGCATCACTCAATCGCAGAGATCAGATTTGTTGGCACCAGTCACAGAAGAGGACAGAGACATCTGCATGCCACAATGACATCACTTTGCCCTGCCTTTCACAACGCAGGGTGGGGGTGGGGGGGAAGCCAGGGCAAATTTCCAGTTTATCTAGACATAGCTGGGCCAAGGCCAGGTCTCTCTACCCTTCTCCCCACTGTGCCTGTGTTGTTTCACTCCCCTGAGTTATTTTCACCCTATTCTACTTCAAGCCAAGACTCCTTGCTTCTCCTAGACCTTTTATACATACTGCTGCCTAGAGAATCCAAGAACCTCTCTCTCTCTCTCTCTCTCTCTCTCTCTCTCTCTCTCTCTCTCTCCAGCCAGCACACCAGAATCTGGAATCTCTGTGAGGGCTAGTGACTTTTGGTGTTCCTTTCTTTGTGGTCTCAGCCTGCAGAATCCACTCCCGCCCATACTCCTCCTGCTTCAACTAGTCCCCTGGCATGATTTTGCTATCCACTAGCTTGCAAGCCTTCTACTCTTGGGTCATACTTTCTCTATCTCCACTGAGACCTGTGGGGATATGCCTCCACAGATTCCTAGAATAGAGCAATCAGGTGTCTGGGGGCAGTGAGAGGATGGTTATTTAAGAAAAGCTGCAATCCAGTGAGTGAGCATCCATGAAAGACCTTTAGATGAGGTCACACTGGGGAAGAGTCTGCTTCCGCTGGCAGAGACACCCCACTGGACATGAATCTGCCCTGCCCTTCTCCATCCCATCCTCTCTTCCCAAGAACTGTCCCCATCTCTATAAGGAGGAGGGAATGAAGTTGACCATGACAATGTAGACTTGGTAACACCCAGCACAACTGTGTCTAACTCCTTTGTGTCAGCCCTCTGGCTAGGACCTACTTTTGGCTTTTTTAAAATTTTATTTTATTTTATTTTTTAAGAACATCCACAGAAATGTCTGGTCCTCTGTTTCTTTTGTGTTTATATATGTAGGGATATGTTTCTGTATGGTTTTTGCATGTGTGTACTGTATGGAGGTGTGTGTATGTATATGTGTGCAGATGCACTCATCTGTGGGTATATACATGGAGGCAAAGCTTGAGTTTGGATGCCTTCCTCTACCCACATCACTACTTTATGTTCTGAGACAAGGTCTCTCACTGATCCTAGAGCTCACCGTTTTGACTTGACAGGGTGACCGGTGAGCTCCCGGGTTTCCCTTGTCTCTGACTCCAGGTGCAAAGAACACAAACTTAAGTGTCTCATGCTTCTGTGGAGAGCACTTTACCAACCGGCTCATGTCTTCAACCCTTTTTGATTATTTCTTAATAAGAAATGTTGAATTCTAAGTTTATTGGTTTTGTTGTTTGGTGGTGGTGATTATCGTTGCTTTTAACGCAAAGCTTTCGGACACATTAAAAATTGTAAGTCTTATTTGGGAAATGAAATCTCCATGTTGTTCCCAAATGCAAGCAGATAAGAGTTTATTGCTGAACCAATAACTTTCTTTAGAATCTGTGTAACAGTTACTGTTAAGGCAAACATTCAAAGGGAAATGAGAATCCTTTCTACGAAGCTCAGGTAGTTCTTGGCCTTCTTCACCACAGGTAATTAGTTAGGCAGACTAGCTTTGGACTCACAGAAAAGACCAAAGGAACCAACTCTAGTGCGTACTGCTAAGAACAACTTTAAAACTGGACTGCCAGTCAAAACAGTTATCTTCCGCTATGACCAGACACCAGGAAGCTTCTAATGGAGGCACAAAAGCTGTCTCTACAGGCGCTGGCTCCAGAGCCTCTCCCAAGAGTCATTGGCACATGAAGAAGACTCATTCTCTCCCTGAAATGTATGCTTCCTGCCAATGCCTCTTCTCAGCAGAGCCCCAAGACAGCCTAACTGCAAGAGTGAGCTCATAGGCATGAATGGTAACATTCTAGCCCTACATCAGAAAGCCAACCCACAGGGCTGGCTCGGCTCACTTGAGGATTCCTGAATGAAATACCATCAAAGAACCATCTGGAAAACTGTGCAGCGAAAGTACAGGGGGGAACAGCTACCCTGGTGATCTCAGGACACCCAAGGATGCTTCTTGGCAGACAAGCCCAGGGCAATGGGAAGAACTTGGGCCAGTTTGCTGTCTTGTGAGTGAGGGAGGCAGTTCAGCCTCAGCAGAAGCATCACATAGCTCAACCGCTGGAGGGAGTGAAGGTCCCTGGGGACATTGGGTGTTCAATGCGCACAGAGCCCTAGGCTGCACACCAGCATGAAAAAATCGTTTTGAAAACGTACTTATAGCCTACGACCATATAGTTGGGGAGGAGGTCCCCCTCGGTCACAGACTTAGGGAAAGGGAATAGGGTGAAAGCGGGAGGGAGGGAGGAATGGGAGGATACAAGTGATGGGATAACAATTGAGTTGTAATCTGAATAAATTAATAAAATTAAAATAAAAAATTAAAGGAAAAAAACCCAATAATCAAGTAGCAAGATGTTAGCTTTTGAAATAAAGATTTATTGTTTAACTAGAAAAAAAAAAAAAAAGAAAGAAAGAAAAAAGAAAACGTACTTAACCTTCAAATTGCTTCCTAATTACTTTTACTGATTGTTACAACTTCTTGGATTTTTATCTGAGAATTAGAAGGTTTACCAGCACTTTAGAGAGCGAAGTGTCCCGTCTACAGAACTTCCTGCATAGCCTACACGTATGAAGAAGCCTCAGCTGATGTGGGAGTGGGCAAGTGGAAATCATACGTGTTGCTTTCCTTGCGGAATTTGTACACATACAATTAGCAAAGCAGAACTTAGTATGCCCTGCAAATGCTAATTATCTACTTCTTATTTAAATAGCAACAATTAAGACATTGTTTGAGCTGTCCGGGTTTGCATATGCAAATTATATTTGTCTCAACTACTGGAAACTCACTGATCACAGCTGCATGAAAAATGGGGAGTTTATGAAATTTCCATCAGTCTTCACGAGGCAATGCTTAGTTATGCAGAATCAATTAGCGTTTGCAAATTAGGAGATGGTGCTTTCATACGTGTCTACCTTTAACTTCTAGGACTAATCCCTGAGAGAACTTGTGAAGGATAGTCATTTAATTTTAAATCGAATCATAAAACATTTAAATTGGGCTTCACATATGTGACAGAGTGAGGGGACCAGAGTGCATCTGGCAAGCATCTGGAGCCTTTGATTGACAGAAAGAAGCGCAGTGCTCATCGCTGAGGAAGCCAAGCAGGGTGTGTTGGCACAGACTCTCCCATGACGAAACCCACTCTTCTCTCTGCCCTTTCCACTTTCTGGAGCATTTGAAAACCGTGTGCTGGTTCTCTACACTAAAACCACCAGGCCGTCTCTGAATTTTAAAATAAGCAAGGAAAGTCATTACTCAGCCATAGCAGAGACAAACATGAGCTGTTTTGATGTCTTCCCCTCCCCCGCTTGCTACCAGGAACTGTTTGCTCCCTCTCTTTTTTCCTTAACTCACAGCAAGAAATGCTTCTGCTGTGTGTGGCCCCTGTGAGTTTGTGGGTGTTAGAAAATAGCCGGGCACTGAGGAGATAGCTCAGTTGGTAAAGTGCGTGCCTTGCAAATTTGTGAACCTGACTTATACTCTTAGAATCCACATTTAAAAAAAAAAAAAGAAAGAAAAAGCACTGAGGAGGCCGACCCAGCTGGCTCCTTGGGGCATACCAGCCTACTCCAAGAGTTTCAGGCCAAGGAGACACCCGAGTCTGGTCCAGCACCTAGATCATATAACCTCTTGCTCTGGGGTGTCTGATGCCTTCCTCTGGCCTCTCTGGGTTCCTGCACCCTCATATGCATGTTCAAATACACATAATTAAACAAAATAAATCTTTTAAAATATTTTAAAACTGAATTAGATTCTGTAGGCAGATAACATATTTAAACAAATAACAAATGTCTTAAGTTAGCAAATTTGTAATAGCCAATAACAAGTTGGCATTCATAACACTGTGATGTTTTGTTTTGATTTTTGTTTTTTTTTTAAGACAGGGTTTTTCTGTATAGACCTGGCTGTCCTGGAACTACCCTATAGACCAGACTGGCCTCACAGAGATCTGTCTGCCTCTGCCTCCTGAGTGCTGGGATTTAAGGCGTGTGCCATCACCACCCTGCTTACTGTGATGTTTCTTTCTTTTTCTTTTTCTTTTTCTTTTCCTGAGTCCAACCTTGTTTTCTCTATAAATAAGACCAATAATAACTTATAACCAACTCCCATTGAAAATAACCCTCTATAGCCCAAGAAAGCAACCAAAAACCTACCTAACCCCCCTTAAAGGAAATGGGGCATAGTTCTCTTAAGGCTTCTTCTGGCTGATTTGGGATGAGTAAAATTTGTAGGGGCCCAAATAAAATTGAGGAAATGGTTAAACAAGCTAAGAATACCATTTGTGGTCCAGTTTCTAAATGTTGAAAAATTCCAGGCTTAATTAGAATCCTGTGTGGGACTATTGAATAAAACCTTTGGAACAAGTTTTAAAAAATATTTAAGAGTGACATTATCAGACGTCACTTTTTATCTTGATAAGAATAAAAGCTTGTGATTCTCAAACCCAGGGGACATCCAGCTGCGATGGGGGGGGGGGGAGAAGGAGGCTGGTTGTGATGCAGGCAAATGGATGGAACTAGAAACAATCATCCTGAATGCGGTAACCCAGACCAGGAAAGACAAGCATGGTATATACTCACTTATAAGTGAATATTAGTCTAATATTGATGTCTTCTAAGATACTCCACCGAGCGGGGATCGGGACAGATACTGTAACTCAAAGCTGGACTCTGGGTAGAGTGCTGAACGTTGTAGGGAAGAGTGGGGGTGGGGGAAGGATGGAAGGACCAAGAGGGGGAGGGGATTGGAGCTCCACAAGGAAACCACCAAGGAAGGTGGATGTGGTCAGGGGAGGGGGGAGGGGCAGCAGGGGTGGGGCTGCACAAACTGATGCACCATCCAAGGACAATGCATGTGGAGAACATAGACCCCCTGTTCATACGTAGCCAATGGCCAGCTGATTCTCCAAGTCTGTGGGGTCAGGGAGACTGCCGCTGAACCTCTCTGGCATACACCCTGGTGCCCACGACTTGATCACTGCCTCTTGGCAAGTAGTCTTGTGGGTACACAGAAGAAGGGAATGCAAGCTATCCTGGTGGTCAGACCTGATAGAATGTGGCCAGACAGTGGCGTAGGAGGCACCCTACCCCCACCCCCGTTAGAGGTCTAGGGGAGGGGAATATGGCAGAAGAGGGAAGAAGGGAGGTGGAAATGAGAAGATAAGAGGGAGGGGATAACAATGGAGATGTAATGTGTGAATATATTATAATAAATATAATATATAAAAATATTTTTAAAGAATAAAATAAAAGGAAATAAACATACCAGAAATGTAATAGCTTTAGTTTCAACTATTACTTTTTGTGAAGAAAAGAATCTATCTGTCTACCTTATTTCTCTCCCGCCCCCACCTCCTCTACCCGCTACCCCATCCCACCCCCGCCCAGCAGTCAACATGTCTCCACCAGTTAGAAAGCAGTGCAAAGGTATATCATGAGGTACGACTTCTAGCCGTAGCTTGGGCCAGCCAACAAAAACATTTTGACTTGACAATGTCTCCTCCTCCAAAGGCTGCTGTGCAAGCAAGTATTTTCCTCACAAAAGGCAAAACCCAGTCACTGTTCAAACCCAGAGAGACTAGATCAGAAATAACAGCAGCATGTGTGAATCCCTCAGCAAAGCCATCAGCAGGAACAGGCAGCAATTTAACAAACAAATAAGCAACGGAAATGACTCCTGAGAGAGCCCCCTTTGGATGGATCAGGCCACCAGCATAGTGCGCTGGTATTATTTAGACTGTCCCCTGGGGTTGCAATTTTCTTCTAACGCACACACTGCTCACTACCATGGCCACTACTGTAATGACCCATGTCTCCCGCATCCCATCTGCTACTCCACTCGAAGAGATGGCCTCCACACTTTCCACAAACGTTAGGAACTTTCAAAGTTCCCTGTCTTTGCACCTGCTGTTGCTTCTCCCTAAAATGGCTTCTTCGGATTCCTGCCCTGGGAGAAAGCCTACTCATTCTTCCAGCTCCTGTTAGTTCCTTGCTTTCTTTGGAAGGTTTTTCTAGACATTCACCCTGCCTCTCCCAAGGAACTTTACAGTATACAGCTAGTCACTATCCTTTTGCTATAGGCTAAACTGTGTCTTCCCCACCCCTGCCCCCAAACCTTCCTATGCTGGAGTCTTTTTTAAATCTAGTGTTTGTGTATGTATACATGTGTGGTGTGTACACATACATTCACCTGTGCACACCTAGATACTAGAGGGGTCTCTCAGATGTTCTGTTCTATCATACTCCATCCTATTTCCTGTATTTCCCTCTCTCTCTCTCTCTCTCTCTCTCTCTCTCTCTCTCTCTCTTATGCCCTATTAAGTCTAATTAGTGCTACCAATATATGTACATGATTATGGGACCATCCACTGGAACATGGTTGACCTACCAAGGGCCACACCCCTACAGAAAGCTGCTCTCTCCCTCAACAGGCACCAACTGTCAACTGCAGGAAGGGCCTCTCACTGACTCCAGACCTAGGCGTGCAACAAGTCCCAGCATTCCTCCTGTTTCTGATCCTACAATATAGGTAGTTCTGATGCAGGCATATATAGTCATGCCTGTATTCTATGTGAGTGCTGGAGATACAAATTCATGTCCTCAAACTTTCTTACATGCTGGGCCATATCCCTGTACACTGAAGCCTTAATGCTGAATAGCACATCATGTCCTGTGTGTGGAGTTAGAGTCCTTAAAAAGGCAACAAATGCTAAATCAGGTCATTAAACCCAAATCCAATATATCTGTGGTTCTTATTAAAACTCCCTACCTTGAGGGACCTGTACCTTGAAGGACGACAGCACGCTGACATAGAGAAAAGTTGGCCATCTACTAGCCAAGAAGAATGCCTCAGAAGGAACCAGCAGTACAGGTGCACAGATCTTGAAAGGTTGGCCTTCCAGATGGAGAAACTCCTTAGCAACCCAAATGGACAAATATATTATTTTCTCTTCCTCTTTAGAGTAAGTTAAGATCAAGGGCATGCATGCTTGAGTCTCACAATGTATGTCAGATAATTATTTATTGAGTGAGTGAGATTGAAGTTGAAGAGAGAACAGAGAAACAAAGTTAAGACAGCAATTGAGGTGTTAAAAGTACTACTGCAACTGCAGTTAAAAATAGAAATGAACTAATGCTCTTTGCTAATTAAAAATATGAATTTTCAATAGAAAGATTAAGATGATGTAAATGAGGAAGAGGAAGGGGAGGAGGAAAAGGAGGAAGAAGAAGAAGAAGAAGAAGAAGAAGAAGAAGAAGAAGAAGAAGAAGAAGAAGAAGAAGAAGAAATCATACCAGCATTCTAGATGTACTTAAAAAAAAAAACCTAAGATAGATCTAAGTCCTCTATTATAAAATCTATGCTTTTTTTTTTTTTTTGTAATAATTGTCTGGCTTCACAAAATCTTGACTTACATGTAAAATATATTACTAATTACTGAGAACTAATTATACCTCTGTCATACAGTTAGGTGTTATGGCTTCTTATAAGAACCAGAAAAATATGAGGGGGGAAAATCACTAATGAGTACCTTGGTTAGAACACAGCTATCAGATGGGAGACCGTCGATGTAGATGTGTGTATATATATTTTATGTGTATGGATGACTTCCTCCATATGACAACAGTCATACATTTTGTGTACGAAACTGATACTGTGCTTTCCAAGCCCTGAGTCATCATATGGATGACTGATTGAAAATAAAACAAAACAAAAACAGATATGACTATGGCCAAGTTAATGGTCATTTTCAGCTATGGCTGCACCCTTGTGACAGGACACCTGGTGAAACTACAGTACCGCCAAGGTGGATTCTGGCTCTCAGGTGTATTTGGTTCATAGTGATGGGAAAGGCATACTGGAGTTGTTATTGTCGGTGGTGGCCGGGGCGTGACTACTCCCACGGTGGCAGACTGGGATGGAGAGCTGCACAGACCAAAGTAAGGGCCGCTTGTAGCCTTCAAAGGCCTCCCCGGTGATCTGCCTCCACCAGGTGAGGCCCTACCTCCCCCACAGCCTCTACAAACAACCCTACCGAGTAGAGAAGAGCATTCATCACAGAAGCCCACCGTCAGTTCAATTCAGACCCAAACCACAACAGTAGCAAGGGGTCTACTGGTCTACTAGTAAGAGCTAGATATGTTGGAAAATAGTTCCGTGATATTAAAAGCTGCGATGCCATATAGAGGCTCTTTGTAACTGGAAAGACAGTATGCAAATAAGAAGAGGTGTCACATTGCAGCAGCATTAGGACGTAAACAGCAACGTATAAATACCAAGAAAAAGAAATTGCTTCTGTCTTGATTAGGGAGAGGGTATATTTGGAAAAAATTTTGTAGAGAAGATGAAGTTTAAACTATGTTCAAAAGGCATTTTATAGATGTCCCACTTATACATCCCCCAAATCTCAGGAAACACCACAGATGAGGAGGTACAAATGTTGTAGACCAGAGGTTGTGGAGGACGGGGAAACACTGTCTCCTGAATCTGGCAGGACCACTGCACCCATGACCTGCCTGCAGATGTGGTTACCTGCACAAGAGCAACATTCTAACAGGGAAGAGGTGAGAAAGGTTCATAAGCTCCAGCTCTAGCTGTGGAGCAGTTGTCAGTTGGTGGCTGTTGGGGTCTTAAGAGAGCAGCTTTCTGTAGGGGTGTGGCCCTTGGTAGGTAGGTCAACTATGTTCCAGTGCATGGTCCCATAATCGTGTACATATATTGGCAGCACTCAATAGGGCATATGTAAAGAAAGAGAAATATGGAAAATAAAAAAAGAACATGAAGTTGGGAGGGAGAGCCAGAAGAAGCTGGGAGAAAGTAATGAACACATCTTACAAAAGTATCAAAGAATACATTTTAAAATAGCTTGTTAAAAGATGAATAAGTGGAGGCTGGAGAGATGGCTCAGCAGTTAAGAGCACTGTCTGCTCTTCCAAGAGGCCCTGAGTTCAATTCCCAGCAACCACATGGTGGCTCACAACCCTCTATCCTAGGATCTGACGCCCTTTTCTGGTGTGCAGGTGTTCATGCAGATAGAGCACTTGTATACATAAAATAAATACATAATTTTTAAAAACTGAATAAGTAATTAAAACAAATATTTTTTTAAATCAGCATTTTTGGACGTGTGCCTCCCTTTTCTGGAATGTTCTTTCTTTACCTGGATACTGAAGAATGGAGACTGCTTTTGAAGAGCACACAAAGAAAGAACCTTTCTGATAGATGAAAAGACATAAGCCAAACAAAGGCGTAAAGGTGCACATTTTAATTTTTGAAGTATTGGTCACTTCAGTCAAGAGTGTCCCATAGAACTAAGGGCATTTGATCTAGTGAGGCGAGGAGTGAGGGGTGTACAAGGCACAGTTAATGAATGGAAGAGAGTAGTGAGCCTAGGATGCCACGGAGTCAGCTTGAGCACCACACCATTTTAGGACTAAAACTGAAAATATGAACAGTTGGCCAGAGCCAAGCAGAGGAAACCCAGCATGCTCGGCCAGGTGACAAGACATCCCAACAGAGGAATCATACACTATAGTGACACAAACTAAAGTCATCCAAGAGAAGGAAGCCTTAATTAAGAAAATGCCGCCATAAACCTGGGTTGTAGGAAGGCCTGTAGGGCATTTTCTTAATTAGCCACTGATGGGAAAGTGGCCAGCCTGTGATGGGTGGTGCCACCCCTGGGCTGGTGGTTCTGGGTTTTATAATAAAGCAGGCTGAGCAAACCATGGGAGACAAGCCAATGACCAGCACCCCTCCATGGCCTCTGCCTCAGTTCCTGCCTCCAGGTTCCTGCCCTATTGGAGTTCCTGTCCTGACTTCCTTCAAAAAGAACAGTGATATGAAAGTGTTAAGTCAAACAAGTCCCCACTTGCTTTTTGGACATGGTGTTTCATTGCAGCAACAGAGACCCCAGCTAAGACCCTGGGAACCAGTAATTGTCAAACCATAGTGGTGCAAACCTTGGGAGGATTCCCAGAACCAAACTTCACTTCTCTCTTGTGATAGCTTCTGGTCATAGATCATCTGTATGTTGGCTGTGTGCTGGCTTAATTTCAGGAAGATGCCTTCTCCTCTGGGACACTCTAATCTCATGGTCAAGGAAAAAAAAAGGACCCATGTGACGTGATGTGATGAGATGTGATGTGATGTGACTCGTGTGTGTGTGTGTGTGTGTGTGTGTGTGTGTGTGTGTGTGTGTACATGTGGAACTGAATATTTGGGTGTATACATGGAGGCCATAGGACAGCTTTAAGTCTCATTCCTCATTTTTTTTTTTTTTTTTTTTTTTTTTTTTTTGAGACAGGGTCTGTCTGTGGTGTGAAGCTTGCCAATCATACCAGGCTGGCTGGCCAGGAAGCCCCAGTGTCTGCTGTCTCCACCTCCCTAAACTAGGATTACAAGCATGCACCACCACACAGGCATTTTCATGTGGGCTCTGGTGATAAAACTCAGGTGGGTCCCTATGCTCATAAAATGAGTACTTCTATCAGCTGGACTGTCTCCTCAAGCCCAGGGCCTGCACAGTTAGCTTAAGCTTGTGGTTCGACTTGAACTCCCGCTGCTGACTCCCTCTGCTCACTTACACATATGGTCCAAGCTAACTTTAAATGGCTTTGCACCTGGAAGGAGCAGAAGACCGGTTAGAACTTGTCAGTCTTTATTCCAACTACCATATTATTCTAATGACAACATTTTAGCTACAATGGCAGTATTGACATTGTCTTAACATTATTGTGTTTATGTTGATTTTGAGTTAAAAAAAAACAAAACAAAACAAAACCAAACAACTTCCCAAACTTCTGAGCTTACAGTTTATTTGTAGATTGTTGTTAGTCTTTTCATTAGCTAGTCCTTACACATTCATTTCTTCCTCTCCCTGCTTGCTGGCTAGAGACTTCCAGTAGAAGGTTGACAAGTGTTAAAAGTCTTTTCACCGTGTTCCTGGTGCCACTGGCAAACTTCTCAAGGCTTCTTCGTTAAGAAGAATGTCTCTTGCTTTATCTGGATACTCTTTATAAAATTTAAAGAAGAATATTTCTATAATTAAGCTAAGCTTTGTCAAGATAGATGTCCTGTTTCCCTGTGTCTCTTGAAATGAGTAAATATTTTTTTCTACCAGTTATAATAACAATGTGTATGGATTGATTGCTAGTCCTAAAATAGTCTTGCAATTTTTAGGTAAATCTAGTAAGTCATAATACTTTAAATATAGTATTGGGATTATAGTACATTTTTTGGCATATAGTTCAGTGGTTGAGTGTTTGCCTGCCATGCCTGGAGCCCAGGATATGATTTCTATCAGCAGAATTAATTGAGGTAACAGCTCATTTCCCAAAATAGTGTTAAAATTAGTGAGAAACTGAGGAGGGCAGGACCTGAAGGAGGTCATTTACAAATGTCCTAGGCTATGGTTTGGTAGGCATGCTAAGGAGTCAGGTGCTCCTGTGAGTCGAGCAGAGAGAGGGAGATTAAGTCGGAAGAGATCGGGGAGTGAGTGCAAAGGTAGGCCCCCTGGGGAGAAGGGAGCTCTAGAGATCCGGAGAGAGGTTTCCACGGGTTTTTCCGACTGTTGTACAGAGGGCCCACCCACTTCACTGGAAGAGAGTCGGGAGAGCACTCCCAACACACCTAGTGCTACTAGAACTGCATATTTACAGAGCCCAACTGTGCACGTGTTTACCACATCCATGCCGATGAGACCTCGCCTGCCTAGATAAGAGAGTGTGAGAGGCACACTGGCTCACTCTGTGCATTTGAGGGCAGATCCCTCTGAACTCAACTCACATATGGACGTCACGGGTGGCGATGCCTCTTCGTACCTTACAGAGCTTCCCTCACTCTAACCTAACCTCACTGTGGCCAGCAACGCAGTGGAAGAAAAATAATCAAGTGACCATGTGTACATGATGCTGTTGGCCCATTCTTCTCTTGCAGGTCAGGCAGATGGCTTCCAGGGGCAAGCAAATGAGGTTTAGCCAAAGATGTTCACCCCGTGTTGGTAGACCCAATGAAAAGCATGTCCAAAGTTAACTTAGATAATTTCTACAAAACTCATTCCATGTCATGAATTAATTGATAGTTACATTTCGGGGAGAAAAAAAATTAAAGGATGTTTCCCCCGTCTATGTCTTGAATTGTGGCTGACTATGAAATTCCAAGTTGTTATACTGTAAATAAAACCAGCTGTAAATCTTTATTGAAGAATTCACTCACCTATAGCGTGAACTCCACAGGTCAGACCTGCCGGAACAGGAACAGTTTTTGAAACTAGCTGTGAACGCGCTATAATAGCCATTTTCGCAGGTCAGTTTGCTTTAAGTGGGAGCTGGTAGGACCTGCCTAGAGTAGATGGCACTGGGGCAAGTCAGCCAGAAAGATGCCATCCTCTGAGTTCCCAGAATTCAAACTAGCAGAGAAAGAGTGAAAAGGATCCATCACCTTGAAGCCACCTCAGCTGCCCAGCCAGAGGCCTATGCAGTCGTAGTACCAGAGGCCATAAGGCCTTTGTCTCGCCAATAATTTTGGAATCTGAAGCAATCCACAGCATTCTCATCAGGAGAAGACATTTTCTTGCATGGGTTTTCACGTGTCAAGTCTCTTCCCCCCCCCTCCCCAGCACTGGTTCTGAGCTATACTTTGTCTGTTCTCTAGTGGAAAGTTCAACCACAGGCTGGCATGTTTTCTTTCCTGTGTCTGAAAACCACATGCATTTCAGTGAAAACATTAAAGCAAGTAATGAAATGGAAGACTTCCAGCTGCGAAGGTGCCTGTCACTGCAATGGAAACACCTTCCTTTCTGATGCTGTGAGGGTGACTGGGGGGGTCGGGGAAGGGAGGATGTCTTTTTTTTAAAGCCAGTCAGTCTCAGCTGAATACAAATCACATTTCACTATCCGAAGTGAAAACAAAGCAAAAATATACATCAATGTTCCATTATTTGGGATTTTAAGAAAAAAATTTCCCGCTGGCGAGTTGGCTCAGTGGTTAAGAGCACTGTCTGCTTTTCCAAAGGTCCCGGGTTCAATTCCCGGTACCCACATGGCAGCTCCCAACTGTCTGTAACTCTAAGATCTGACACCCTCACACCAATGCACATAAATTAAATAAAAATATTAAAAAAAAAAAAAGAAAGAAAGAAAAAAGAAAAAAATTTCCCAGTGGAAAGGCCCATTCTCTCATTTTGGCTTACAGCTGTGGAAACTGAGGCTCAGCTGTGACCTTACAGCTTGTCAGTAATGGTAACAACAATCACAGATCAGGGATTCTGGCTCACCACACTGTGTGTGTGTGTGTGTGTGTGTGTGTGTGTGTGTGTGTGTGTGTGTGTTCCCACGCACGCATGTGCATGTCTGTGTTTGTTTGTACACATGTTCTTAAAGATACATATGCATTTTTGCATATGTGGAGGCCAGAGAGTATCTTTCCCAACCATTCTCCAATTCATTTTCTGAGACAGATTCTTTCACTGAAGATCACTGATTGAGCTAGGCTGCCTGGTCAGCGTGCCCCATGTGTGCTCAGAATCCTGCTTCATTACAGATGGGCACCATCATGCCAGACTGTTGACATGGGTGCTTGCTCACCCCCATGCACATGCTTGAGTAGCACTCTACTGACTGAGCCATCTTTTCAGCCAGGGGCTCTGTTCTTGTAGAGCACAGAGCATCCAAAGAGCTGGGAGAGGAGCTAAGATTTACTTAGGAACACCTGTCTGTTTTGTTTGAACCAATTCTCACCCGCGGGCTTAGCAATGGAAACAAGCAACTGCTGCAACTGCATTGTGTGCCTTTCTTCAGCGCAGCATACACTGCCCATATGGATGGAGATGCTTACTTGTACAGTGGTGATGCAGAAGGTGATGGTGACTCTTCCGAGATGAGAAACTAAACAAGTTCTGTTTGTGTTTTTCTAAATGCACTGCTTGGAAACTCCCTCCATATCTCTGTCATCCTTACCACACCACAAGTTTTCTCTGCACCCGCTGTACAGAATGGCCCGCTCACTATAATAAAGCATGTGCGTCTCAGAACACACACATGGAAGCAAGAGAGGCTGAAGGTGAAGTCAGGTGACGGGGTGAGGTTGGACAATACAGAGGAGCATCTTGGGGTGGCCGCTATATAAAGATTCCTTTTGTGTGTGCAACCGTGTGTGTGTGTGTGTGTGTGTGTGTGTGTGTGTGTGTGTGTGTGTGTGTTCAAGTATATAGTATACATTGTGTGTGTGTAGGTGTGCATATTCACATATGTACATGCGTGTGGAGGCCAAAGTATCAGATGTAGGGCTCACCAGTTCAGTTGGTCTGGCTGGCTGGTGTGAGCACCAGGGATGATCTGGTCACTACCTGGGATTACAAGGGTGCAGCACCGTGCTTGGCTTTTTCAGATCCTCACATGCCCATGGCTAGCACCTCATTGCTACAGCCTCCTTCCCCCAAAGCTCCCCTTCTTGGAATTTTCTTTTTTTCATTACAGTAATCGATTCTGCATCTGGCAGTTTGAGGAGCTCAGTTTCATCTGTGTAGCCCATCACCTATCACAGAAGGCCCGCCTCACTGGGTAGGTGGCACTCATTAGTCACTTGGGGAACTAAATTAGTGAGTGAAATGGTTCTTGGTGAGGAGAAAAAAAAAGATAGTAATACAAAAAGGAAGATGAAAAAGCAAAAGCCATTTATTTATACCACGCTGAGGGAAGCGCCCTCCGCACCTTTGCCAATACTTTCAGTTCCTTCAGTGAAGCAATGCAGTGAAGCCAGTGGTCACCCCAGCACGGAGCATCAGGGGCTCAGCACCCCCAGCCCAGTTGAGGAGCTGCAGACAGTTGACAGCTGTTAGAGGAGGCTCAGCTGTCTTTAGGGGTGTGGTTCCTAGCAGGCCCATCCCATGCCATGGCTAGCCCTGCTCCCTGCCTATATGGGCAGCACGAACTGGTCTCAACAGGTTCTAATAAAAAACAAAAAGGACATGAGGTTGGGGGTGAGGCAGATCTCAAAGGGGTTACAGGGATGATCTGGGCAGAGATATGATCAAAATACATTGTATGCGTGTGTGAAAATGTCAAACAGTAAAAAAAAAAGTATATATATATATATATATAAAACACCAAGAACTACAGGAGCAACTGAAGAATTTTGAACATAAGCTGGCGAACTCCAGTCATCCGGTCTTCTTTAAAATCTCCAGGACTCATATTTCTAAAAACCTCTCTACCCAGCTCATTAAAATTTCCTGAAAGGCCTTTTCTATTTTATTCTTTGTGTCATAGCCACAGGCATGACCCCTCCAAATGGTGATTCTGAGCGGCCTACCACCAGGCCCATTTGTCCGTGGTGCACTTCTGTGATTTGCTCCAGTTGGAAGCTGACTCCTCCTCTGGTGCACTTCTGTGATTTGCTCCAGTTGGAAGCTGACTCCTCCTCTTCTTCTTCTTCTTCTTCTTCTTCTTCTTCTTCTTCTTCTTCTTCTTCTTCTTCTTCTTCTTCTTTTTAATCTTTGAGGCATTTGTCCACTGACTCTAATGTGGAATTTGAAATATCCTGAACATTTTTTTGGTATTGGACAATTTTGCATTTTTATTATACGCTCTGTACAAGGCACAGTGCTGGGACAAAGGAAAAGACAGAAGGATAACACAAAAACAAATGGGGGTAGGGATAGGGAGACAGCAAGGGAGAGGAATTGGGAAAGCCTTAGAGCTGGCAGATGCTTAAGTTTCTAGCAACCTAGCAGGCACCAAGGGTCAGAAAGACCCAGAGGCAGCATGGCATAGCACACCTTTGCCCACCAGATTAAAAGGATGCAGCACATGTCAGCGACTTACTGAATCCTACTGTGGTTAGTTTGAGTTATTAGCATCCCTCCTTCCCTCCTTCTCTCTCTCTCTCTCTCTCTCTCTCTCTCTCTCTCTCTCTCTCTCTCTCCTCTCTCTCCCTCCCTCCCCCTCTCTCTTTGTGTATGTGGTGCATGCATATGGACTTCTTCATGTATGTAAAGGCCAGAAGTGCAATGGCAGGCTGTCATCCTTCATTGCTTTGGATCATACTTTTTGTGACAGGGTGTTTTCACTGAACCTAGAGATCACCTATTGGCTGGACTGGCTGGCCAGTGAGCTCCTGGTATGCTGCTGTTTCCACCACACCTCCCTCCACCCTCAATGCTGGGATTACAGATGCATGAGGCCACACACAATTTTTTTTTTTTTTAACCTGGGCGCTGAGGATCCTAATGCAAGGCTCCATGATTATGCGGCATGCATTTCAGTCACTGAAACCGATTGCTGTACACAGAAATCACAAAAAGACACCTAGACAAACCTTCACACTCGTCTGTGACAAGTGTGAACAGGTCACCATAAGCGTGCGAGTCTTTCTTAGGCCCTCCACTTCCCGTCTCCTCAAATGTAATAACTACCTGCTTTGACCTCACAGTGTGAATGTATCCAACTTGTTTTAGAGCTGCCAGGAAATGAACCCACATAGGGAAATGCATCCCTTCTGACCTTGCTCTCGTTATATTTTCAAGCTTTTCTTTTTCAGAATTGCCTGCAGCTCTTCTTCATTAATGTCAACTGCTGCCCTTTCACTTGGTCGACATACCACAGTTTTGTGATGTGCTCTCATTGCTTCTAGTTGGGGGGTAATTCCAAATGCTTCTGTAGTGAACATGCCACACATGCTTTACAATGCATGTGGACACACTTTCGTGCTTTGTGTACCCAAGTCGCTGACAAGTCTTACCCTCTGCACTAGTGGATATTGTGAAAACATTTTTGTAAGTTTAACTAATTTGCTTCAGAATTCCACTTTCTCCACACCCTCCACATAGTCCGCCTAGCTGACCCCCTGTGTCCAGTGGTGGGAGTTACAAAGTAGAGCATGAAATTTCTGGAATTTTCTCTCATAGCACAGAAATACATGGAATAATTTAAGTGCAGAATAATGGAAGCGACATGCATTCTAGCCAAATGCAATGGCAAGGAAGAAAGTGTGTGTCTGCAAAGCAGACCGATGGCAGAGTGCTTTGGGGAGACACATAAATAATAATTTCCTTAAAATTCTTTTAATGCATTGCCACTCTATGGAACATTCAAAAAGGCCAGAAACTCATCTCAGGTTCATTATGTGTGTTTACTAGTTGGTTGCTTTGTTTTTAGTTTGGGTTTTGCTTCAGTCCTCTCTCTGTCTCTGTCTCTGTTTCTCTATCTCTGTCTCTCTGTCTGTCTCTCTGTCTCTCTGTCTCTCTCTCTGTGTGTGTGTGTGTGTGTGTGTGTGTGTGTGTGTGTGTGTGTGTGTTTCTTTGTTTTTAGTTCAGTCTCTTACTATTTTCCTGGGGATAAAAAAGTGAAAGCTTGGTAGTATAGCAGTAGGTACCTTGGTTTGCTTCAGCTTGCTCAGTTTACCCAGCATCTCTTTTGAGTTACAATTTTAAGTACATTTAAGCCCCTTGTGCAGGTCATATCACATGATGCAAAGGTTCTCAGGAAACCCTGATTTATGTTTAGATAGACACTTTATTAGTGTAAGACTTAATCCCCTGTTTCCATAGCCTTTCCAAATTCTTGTAATGCCCAAATTTACTTCACCTGGTAGGTCAGCCTTGACTGCTTTGGTCCCGAACCAAAGCCTCTGTCTGAAAGCACTTGATCCAGTTTTCTTTTCACTGCAGTGGAAACAGCTTAAAACAAGTTACAGTTGTGGAGTTGGAGCCCGTAAGTCATTCTGGGGAGTTATAAGGTAGATTGAAACAGTAATATAACTCAATCTTTGCATATTGTGGGTGTGGGAATAACTTTTGTCCTTCAACAAAAAGATCACAATGGCTACTAGTCCCATTCAAAGCAACCAAGCATTCAAGTCACATGTCTAAGAGTCATCTTTATAACTTCAAGGAAAAGAAGATATGAAGTTAAAAAGCAAACAGGGAACTGGGGTGATAGCACAGTAGTTGAGAGCAATGCTTGCTGGGAAATCAGGAGGGTCTAGTACAGACCCTAGCACATGTGGCAAGCTGAACATCCTGCAAAGTGCTGAAATCTCAGCTCTGATGGGCCCGGAGGAGGGAAGATCCTGGAGCTTTCTGGATTGCAGGCTAGGGAGTCAAGGTTTAAAGAGAGACCCCTGCCTCAAAAGAATATGTGGAGAGTAATAAAAGAAGATAACCAAAGCTCTCATCCTGACTCGACAGAAGTCCACAAGCACACATAACTACACATAGACATGTATATGTGTGTGTGTGTATATATACATATATAAATAATCTTAAAAAATAAGTGACTTTAAATGTTATTATTCAAATTATAAACTGTGTGATATAGAAAGCTTTGGCTTCTGTCTCAAGACGGGTAAGGTCTGTTCTGACTTAAACAGTTATCTTCACATTTTGAGATTATTAGTGATTTAAATTTTCTTTTATATACATGATTACAGTTTTCAAATTTTTCTGTAATGATTATTAACTACCAGGCAACCAGGAAAAGTAATTTTGAAAATAAGAAAAATTAGGCATAAATAAAATGTTAGCTGTTTGGGCTAAGGAATTATAGCTAATTTTTTCTTCTTCTTATCTTTCTCTAATTTTTTAGCTATAAAATATGTTTTTATTAAACAGATGAAGAGTTGAGATATGTATATTTAACTTTAAAGACTATTTGTTTAGAGATAGTTATCATAATGCCTTTCATAGGAAAATTTAAAAAACATTAATTTTCAAAGTGTATCTGTGGAATATGATCCACTTCTACCTTTAGGAATCGGTGGGCAAATTCCTTAGGCTCTAAATGGATTGATTTGAGTCAGGGTATAATTCCAACATTTGTCTTGTTTGATGGAAAGTTTATTATGAATTTAACCAGATCTATCTTATAAATTATTGGCTCTTCAGACTTGGGGAATCATTTGTTTAGACTTTACAGCTGCACTGTATCATCTATAAAATAAAGAGGACATTACACATGTCTGGGGGCTTTTTACAAAACCCCATGCCCTGACATACTCAGGAAAGGCACGGTGACCTTTAGTTAATAGTTCCTCATCACCATCATCTTTTTCTTAAGTGAAGAGATAGTACCTACCTGCCTTACCTCACCCACGTTTATAAAGTCCTTCAACATTTCTAAGCATGTTGAGTGAATAAATATCCAAATCGTAAAATTTTTTTTAAAATATGTAACTATTTTCCTTTTATTTTCTTAGATTAAATTGCTTTCCTTTTTCGTTGTTCCAGCTCACAGTCTGAAGGGTTGACGGCACTCTTACCATCAACAGCAATGTGGGCTGGTTTGCTGATGCAGGCTTGTAAACTGGGGACTCGGGAATTTGCTTGCGGAAGGATCAGAAATTCCAGGTCATCTCAGCTATGTAAGGAGTTGGAGGCCAACTAGGCCTTCATGACACTCTGCCTCAAGAATCAGACATAGTGAGCAAACAAAAACTCCAGCAACTGGAGTTAAGTTACTCCCAGCAAAATTCAATGTTTGCTTCCAGGTTTAAAGATCTCTTTGGGTAAGATTAATGAATAATAAATAAATAAAATTTCAGCGCAGACTATACAGTAATATTAAAAAGAAAAGCAGCAAACACTTGCCCGTGCTGGGTTTAAAACGCTCAATTTTGTTTGTGTCTCTGTCACTTTTACTTATTCATAACTCTCACACATTCCGAATAAATTGATACTAGCTTACACATGTCACTTGAGTCTTTGGTTAAAATATTTCATGATACTCCGATTCCTTCAGGAGACTAAGGTAGGCCACTTGCAAACAGTCTCTGCCAGGCTTTGAAAAGAGGATATCTGGATGCCAAAGATTTCACAAAATCATCTGGGTTGATGTCCTCCAAGGGGTGATTTTTCTGTAGAGAGAAATGTCCTTGTCTCATGACATTGTCCTCAAGTTGTCTGTGTTTGCAACATCCTACTTTTCCAAAATACCATTGTTTTCCAAGTTGAGGCTCAAACTAGAAAATGTTCTTTGTACTTTCTATCCTGAATCCCTTAAGGAAGGCTAATTCCACAGGAAGGTGCAAAGGGTGGCATCCGTAGCAGATGGACCCACAATCATCAACCAAGTTCAAGAGGAAAGCAAAGGATGCTTGGGAGTTCTTTCCTGAATTCCAAGTTGCAGCAGGTCCAGGAAGATGGCACTTCAAATCCCTAGTTCCTTAGCTCTGGGGCCTTCAGAGTCCAGAGCCAGGACCCCATCCTTCGCAGGTGGAATAAAGGAACTGACCCACTCTGAACTCAGTGCAATTCTGGGAAACTTTTGGGCAGGTGCTCAAGGAGAAAAGAAACACACAACTGAAAGTTAGGGTGTTTTTAACACGATGGGTAGAATCTACCACCCACACACCATCCTCTCCCGGAAATGCCATTTCCTCTTCCAGGAAACAAAGGTGTGAAGAATTCTGAGCAGCAGATGTGGGTCTGAAACAAGGGAGAGAAAAGTCTGATAGAAAGGAAACGTCTGCGGCCTGGGCAGGCAAAGAGTTAGTCCTGCAGTGTATGGAGGCCAAACAGTCTACAGGGTCCTACTCTACTTGACATAGAAAAGTAATACAGCTACAGTCTTTTGTTTTAAATACACTTTTAAGGCCAAAGCAAAAATAAATGTTCTGCGAGAATAGTACTCAGAAGAGGCAGCTTTCAGGGCAATGAACTTCTAACTGTCAAACTCTACAGTTATAGGTTATTAGAGTACCACAGGCCTTCCAAACCCAGAGGTTCTGTAGCAGTGGAAGCCAAATACTAAAATGAGTACTGTGGAGATGGAGGTTGTGCTCAGCCTTGCTTAAGAGGGATGCTGAAGGGTGCTCAAGGCTTGGCTCCTGGCTTTGATCCTTTCTAGACTGTACAGTCTTGAGTACACTAAACAATATTTCTAAGCAGCATTTTTATGTGTTATCTGAAGATCACCATAATAGTGATGATGGTGTTAGCTACTTTATTAGATTGTGAAGGTAAAATGAACAACGTATCTCCATCTGCCTGCCAAAGAACCTACTATACATAAGTATTTACTACGTTGCCAACGTCATGTCATTTGTAACCTTTTAAAAGAAACTGAACACTAATTAATAGAACCACAGTGGGGAGGTAGGTCAGCAGTGCAGTGCTTGCGTAGCATCAGCAAGGGTGGAAGTCTAGTCCTCAGTAATCTAAATGTTTTAAATAATTAATAAGAGGACACACAAGCTTCCCTGAGCCCCTGCATGTATTTAATCTCCTAAAACACTCAGTGGGAAACACAGTCACAGGGAATCAGATGTTTACTGACTTCTGACACAGCTGGGTAATCTCTCTGTCATTTCTCCCCGACCCAGCAGGTTCCACTGAAGGTTGGCTGGAGAAGCCAGGCAAACCGCTGCCTTTGAACAAGGGAATCCTCAGCAGTCACACACACAGGCTGAAGTGGGGAGCCATTCTTCCAGCTCTGTGAGCTTCTTCCCAGGCACAACACACTTTTTCTGCCAAATGTAACAGCCAGAATATAATGCAGGCCTACTACTATGTGCTAGACTTCCATGTTCTGATGAGACAATGTCATTATTCCTCAGGGCTGGAAGTGCAGCCAAGTCAGCGCTTAGGTATCAACAACCGGCAAAAGTGGGTTAATTTTGACCAAATATTTTTGTAACCTTTAAAAATGTGTGCATTAGCTTTGATGGATTTGTATACATTAGAGGAAAAAGTCATCATGTGTGGCTTCTTAACACAGCCCGCCCGGAACACCACTTAATCAAATCACCAAGCACTTCTGGGTCTCCATGTTTCATTTGTAGATTAGAACCTTGGGGTCATTTAAAGATGGTGTTTTGTATGTCAGCAATCAGAAGCTTGCTGCAGAGAGCATGGAGAAGGGTGGTGTAGAAACGAATCACTATTTAATTTCTCATACTAATCTGGTTTTCTTCTACTACAGCAATAAAAATGAAACTCTACTGGGTAAGGGGAAATCTATCACCCCTGGTTTAAGATCATCATGCAAATTAGCAACATGGCATAAAAGTTCCTAAAGAAGACAAGTACACTGTAGAGACGCAAAGTTGTTGCTTGAGGGCTGTAAAGTTAGCAGCAGTCCTAAACGTCAAAATCACAGAAGACTCAAGAAGCCTCTTACACCACTACAGAGCTGCTCCCAATCAGGCTCCATGGGTAATTAAAAACCAAAACAAAACAAAAGCAACACTTGCAAGTCCTTTGTGATGCAAAGAGGATTAAATAAAAACACTTCTTTCTACCAGTGACCTTAGCCCTTCCCACCCGCGGCTCATTTACGGTTTTTCAGCTCAGTGAGAGAAGACTGCTCTCGCGTCTCGCTTCCTGGCACTCAGGCGGCTGAAGCTGGGACGTCCGTCCTGTTCCGCGCCGCCTGCTGCGTCGCTCCCCGCCAGGCGCTGCACCACCCAGACCTCCTGCAGCCTCCGGGTCCCAGTCGTGGCAGAGCGACAAGTGGCCAGTGAGGCGTGAGGATGGAGGGTGGGGACAGGACCGGCAAGAGGAAGGCCGGGAGCGCTCGCGGAACGCTACCGGGCGCTCGTCCCTGAGCCGGCCTGGCGAGCGCCCTCTGGCCGGTCTCGCCCGCCTGGAGCACCCCCCGGGTCGCCAGGCCTGCGCCAATCCCCGCCTTCCGAGCAACAGTGGCGCTGCGCTGGGACGGTGGCCGCGACACCAGGTAGGACCCGGGGCCCCAAGTCACCACCGAGGAGAGAACGGGCTGGAGGTGCCAAGGACCCGGGGATCGAAGGGCCACCCGAGTGTCCCCTGCAAGTGTTCCAGGAAAGGTCAGAGGACTGACTGTCTTTGTGAGCGGGGGTGAAAACGAAATCGGAAAAAGGCCAACTTTGAGGCTCTCAGGTCCTTGGTTTCTTGTATGCTGGCTACCTTGACTAGGTGGAGGCTTGGGGTCAGGGATGGGGAGGCGCTTCCTTCTTTCTGCTTTTCCTTAGTACCAGAGGAAAGGCAGGCTAGGAAAAGGAAAACAGTGGCAACTTTACACACACACACACACACACACACACACACACACACACACACACACACACACAAACAAAAAAACCCAACCATATTCTTGTAAGAAGTGTGTTCTTTCCTAGGAGACCTGTCCTCCTGTTCTGGGAATTTGTTGAAGCACTTAGATTTTTGTTTCTTCTGTTTTTAGGGCCCAGGGATGACTATAAGTTGTTTGCATGTTTTTAAAAGTTGAGATATTCACTCCTGTAACCTTGAGAAAGATTGTCTTCCAGACTTGAGGGCCACATGTTAACAAAATACAGTTTGTTAAATACATGTCACCTCTTTGTTCCCTGGAGTTTTAAAGAGCTGGAATTAATCAGATGGCTACTTTAATGACTCCCTGTGGGCGTGGAAAGAAGTCCACTGTCTGGCTGAACTTTGGTGGTTCTGGTGTTTTGTGCAAGGGGAACGTCACAGGGTTGCCCTGTCCTCTGGGCTGTCCTGCCTCTATGTGGGCTGGCTGTGGTGCTAATAAAAGATTATTCAGTGGTGACACAGCTGTGGATGTGTGGAGATGGGAGGGTGGAGAGACCGAGACTGGGCCCTCAGGCTGTTAGTGGGAAAAATGGACCATTTGTGCCCAAGCTCCAGTCCTTTAAGCTGCAGGTGCCTTTCCAGAACACAAACCTAGACGGAAGAATTGTGGGATGGGCCTCAGACAAGACGTGGGGAGGCTGCCTTGTCTTCTCAGCTCCAGCTCATCCATCCCTTTCATTTAGCAAAAGAGAATTTAAAGTCGGGATTCAGGAGTCAGTTAGTGGCTCCATGCATTTTTCTTGCCTTTGTTCTATTCCTTCTAGAATAAAGTCATGCCCACCACTGCGTCTTTCCTCCCCAGGGGTTGTTTGCTTGCCAGAGAAACTCTATTCCTAGGATCTTGAGTGCCTCACCCTACTCCACACCCCAACTTTATAGATCACCATCTTCACCCCACCCCCAACTTATCTGTGATAATGTGTAAAATGGCAGGCTTACTGTAGATGCTTCCTCTCTTTAAAAAAAAAATGCTGTGTCTTGTGGGAAGAAGGGTGACATTTACTAATTTGGTTGCAAATTACTTTTGAAGTTTATGCACAGCTGTTTAAAATCCCTCAGAGATCAGTGCCATTGTTTGATGCAGGTGTCTACCACAGAAAGATCTCATTAGGCTGTTTCTCTTGCTGACTGAATGTCTTTGATGATTTAGCCTAGGAAGAGCTGAAACCTACACGGTTCCCTGCAAGTTGAACGACTCCATCTAAATGAAGGGGCTTTGCTTCAGTTTCTATCACTGTTGTCGTCCCGCTCCCCTTCCCCCCCCCCCCCCCCCCCCCCCCCCCCGCCCCACAGGAGCTCTTATAGCCTGTCCCAAGGGTAACCTTTCTAGCATCAATAGTTTTTAATTCCAAGTCCCATGATTGCCATCTACACTTTAAAACGCAAATTCTCAGGAAGATCCTTGAAGCCTGCTGTCTTGTCAGGTTTTCTCCTCCATTGCCTGGCGTTATGGTGGCTTTAGGATGTCAGTGACTCTTGGGCAAACTGATAACACCTGTTCTCCCTCTAACACCACCTTCTACAGCAGGGCTGCTAAACACACTGTATGTGTAGCCGCACAGTGCAGCCTCTGGGACAGTTTTCTCCTCTCTTCCAAGGCTGGCCGGGGTGCTGTTTGCTGATTCAAATCCAGCTTTTGTGGAATCTCAGGGATCTTTCTCAACACTCCTTCCTCTCTTGGTCACAGCAGGCCTTGGGCACTCTCTGAAATGACTGTTGGCCTCTGCTCATTTCTATAAAGATTTCTCATTCTGACATAGTTCCTTTTCTCATGTGTGGAAGAGACCGAAAGTTCCGGATAATGATGTTGCTGGAGTCATGACCCAGGATTGTCTTTCAGGAATGTAGGCTTCTGGTCTAACTCTATAATTTAATTTCAGACACCGAGAGTAAACCTCCTTCTAAAGTAATAGTTCATTATGGTGCGTTTGCCTTTCTTTCTCATAGAAATCAGAATTAATTAGAATCCCCATTTTTTAATGTATTTAATGACTTAGGGTTATTGATTACGTTGTTTGCCCCATGAATGTTGCCCAAGTATTAACCAAGTGTGACAGCTCGCTTATAAATTTGTATTTGATTTCAGGTGATTTTTTTCTTATTAATTAGTTTGTTTTTCTTATACTTTTTCCAGTTCTGTTTTCTCTTTCTTTCTTTCTTTCTTTCTTCCTTCCTTTCTTTTTTTTAACACAGGGTTTCTCTGTGTACAAGAGCCCTGGCTGTTTTGGACTCATTTTGTTGACCAGGCTGGCCTTAAACTCACAGAGATCTACCTGTCTCTGCCTCCCCAGTGCTGTAATCAAAGGTGTGTGTGATTTGATCAGGTGATTTCTTTTTATAGTGCTAAATATTTAAGTTTCAAAAATACTTCCCTCAGTGTAAAGATGAGAATAAGGATACCTAATTATAAGGGCTTTTATGAAAATCAAATATGACAGTAATTTATAATTAGCATATAGCTCACAAATAATATGATCCTTTGTTACTTTTTGTTTGTTTTATTTTGCTAGGGGTATCTTGTATCTCAGGATGATTTTGAACTTTTGATCCTGTTTTTCACTGCCTGAGTGCTGGTTTATGCTCGGGGTGGAACCGGGGGCTTCCTGCATGCTACGTAGGGACTCTATCTACCAGCCACATCCCCAGCCCAAACTTTGTTGCTCTCATTTGCTCTGGCTGTGATTATCATCAATGCTGTTAGCTTAATTCAAAAGCTAACACATTCTAGCAACCTGGAGACAGGCGTGTTGCCAATGCTTAGACTTAAAATAAATGGCAATTTAATCCCAGAGCAAAAATCTATGATTCTGGGCTCAGATGAGATAGGTCCAATTTCTGAGACCTTGTATTTTCACCCACCTCCCCAAGAATACATTGAGATGACATAGTAATCAGAACATGACTGTACAAAAGTCTGGTAGGTGAAGATGAAAGATGTTGCTAACTTTGCCAAGAAATATCTTTTTAATTCAGTTTTCTGGCGCTGTATCGTGCTTCTGTAACTCTCACAACTTCTGTATTACCTACCTAGAACTGACTTGAACAGGCTAGACTGGCTGCAATGATGCTTAGAAAGGAGATGCTAGAAGTCTTGATGCAATGACTGAGCCACAGAGAGTGAGACATCTCTCTCTCTAAGTGGGACATCTATGTCACACCTCCTCCGCACACAGGCTCTGGGACCATCATGGAACAGGGGACAGAAGGACAGACTGTAAGACCCACAGGATATGACAACCAGAACAGAGCTGTGTCTTCAGGGCATAACAAAATTACTACTCTGAGAAAAATGCACAGCAACTCTGGCTGCCAGGAAGAGACCTCTACAAGGTCAAGTCAGCCAGGAGGGTCCGACGAGGAAAGGAGAGAAGCTCAGGCCCTGCCCCATCTAAGAAGCTACTGGCAGTTAATGGCCCAAGAAAAATGAAAACCAGTTTTCTTCAAAGGGGTGACCCTTAGTAGGTTCAGTGGATGACTGAATATCCATAGTTATACAGAAAGCGCTAATTAGATTCTGGATTACTAAAAGAAAATATGAGTTGACTCAACATGTTATATTTAGGAATATGTATGTTTATACATATATGCATGAAATAACAATTAATGAAAAAAGAGGCTATGAATTTGAAGGAGAGTGGGGAAGGATATATGAGAGGGTTTGGCGGGAGGGAGAAATATTTTAATTATATTATAATCTCAAGAATAAAATTCTAAAAAGCACATGAAGTTGAGGGGATTAGTGATTAGTCTGGGAGTTCTCAGGGAGGAACAGGGGAGAATTATGATCAGAATACAGTGTACAGATGTAAAATTCACAAAGGAGCAATAAAAATAGTATATTAGAAAAAGGGAATGAACTTAATGCTATTTTATGTTGTAAGACTAACACTGATACTTTTAATTACAAATTTAACTTGGGGCATATATATGTATATATGTATTATATATGTGTATGCACATACACATATGTATATGTACATATATCTGTTTTTTCACTGTATAATATAGTATCACTTAAGACCAGGAGTTGTATTTACTTGAGATCCCAACACTTTGAAGAGAGAAGATTAAGTGTTCAAGGTTGGCCTCAAACTCACTATGTAATGACCTTGAAGCCCTAGCTTCCATCCTATGCATAAACCAGCCACGGTACTGTAAGCCTGTAATCCCAGCACTCAGGTGGTAGAAGACAGAAGCAAAAGTTCAAAGTCATCCTTGGCTGCATAATGGGTTCAAGGCCCCTAACAAAACAAAACAACAACAACAAAAAGCAGCAAAGGATCATTATTATTTATGACTTATATGCTAATTACAAATTATTGTCATGTTGAATCTTCATAAAAGTCCTTATAATCAGAAGAGGAAAGTAAGGCTCAGGAGAGCTAAGTCACTTGCCCGGGTTTTATAACTTGTAAGAGGAAGAGTCAGGGTTGACCCACCCCTAAGCCCTGCTGTCAACTACATGTCAGGCCACCTACCAATTAAAAAAAAAAGTACATAAAATTGACCATCTTAACTTCTTAAAAAAGATTAGCCTAATTTTATGTTATGGGCATGAGTATTTTGCCTGTGTGCATGTCTGTGCAGCACATGCAGGCTGGAGCGGGGGTTTGATCCCCTGGGACAGGAGTTGCAGGTGGTGAGCTACCGTGCGGGTGCTGGGGCTGAGCTAGCATCCTCTGGAAGATCAGCAACTGCTCCTCACACCTGAGCCACCTCTCCAGCCTCCTCTTTACCACTTTTAAAGGAATGATTCGGCAGCACTGTGTGACCATCACTTCAGTCCAGTAAGCCCTTTTCTTCTGTGCGTTATGGGATGTGCTTGCATGTGGGGTACACACATGGTTGTGTATCCATGTGCCTTTTCTCACACATGTGGAAGCCAGAATGAGACTTTAGGAAGCACCTTCCTCACTCTTCATTACTGCCTTGAGATGAGCTCTCTCCCTGAACAAAAACCTCCTCTTTGCACTAGGCTGCCTGGCTTTGTGGGGTCTGGGAGTCTCCCCTCCCTCCCCCTCTGCCTCCACTTTTCGGAACATACAGATGACTTGGCTTTTTACGTGGATTCTGGGCATAGGAACTCAGGTCCTCAAGCCTGTGGAGGAAGCTTCTTACCCACTGAACTCTCTCTGAACTAGTCCCATGGAGCTCTCTCACCATCTTACAAAACTATACACATTGTTTCCCTTGCTCTGATCAGCCTCTGGGAACCACAATTCCACTTGCTACCTTTGTCTAGGTTCCTGAAAGGATGTGTCTTTTACTGGCTGGTTGTTTTCACATAGCTGAGTTCACTCAACATTCTTTATCCATGTTACAGCAAATGTTATACATTTCCTGGTTTTAAAGACTGGATGTTTTCAGTTGTGTGTCTATGCCACAGTGCCTAATTATTAATCGGCTGAGGGTCAGATCAATTGTGTCCACCTTTCTCTGTTGCAGGTGGTGCTACAAACACACAGGCATATTATCCCTTTCTTGTTGCTACGACAAAGCACCTGTGAAGAGCAACTTGAAGAAGAAAGGGTTGATTTGGGCTCATGGCTTGAAGGTGTAGTTAGTTCATCATGTTAGGAGTGGGTTGGCAGCAGAGCCTGAGTTGACTGGTCACGTCGCATCCGCAGTCAGGAAGCAGCGAAGTGGATGCTGATGCTCCATTCTCGTCCACGCTTTTGTCCATTCAGGGACCCCAGCCCACAGGCTTGTGCGGCGCACATTCAGAGTGAGGCACCCCCTCCCTCAGTTAAACATCTCTGGAAACACCAAAGACTGGTTTTCTAGGTGACTGTAAATCCCATAGCATTGACAGTCAAGAAGAGCCATCAGAGCAGATGTCCAAACATCTGTTTGAGATGTTGCAGCTGCTTCCTTTGTGGGATTTCTGGATCTTCCAGCAATTCTACACACATTTGAGAGTTATACGGAAACCGCTGCACTGTTTCCCAGAGTTGTTAGATCACTTTACATCTCCACCAATGACGTCACACCCCTCTGACCACTCTCCATCCTAGCCAACTACTACTCTTTCCTGATTTTGAATGTAGTCATCCTCAACAGGCTTGGTGCGCTAACCAATTAACTCTGAATCAAATTGTTAGCTGCCTGATCCCAGGGATCTGCGAGGCAGGGCTACCCTTCACTCCATTACT
The DNA here is from genome assembly GCF_903995435.1 of Acomys russatus. NCBI lineage: Eukaryota > Metazoa > Chordata > Mammalia > Rodentia > Muridae > Acomys > Acomys russatus. The sequence continues at coordinate 58,355,915 of NC_067145.1, forward strand.
TCCTCCTATCTCATCTTGTGCTTACATGCCTTTTGCTAGCTCAAATTCACTGGAAGGGCTACTATTCATGGACAGACCATGGACTTATGACTAGGAAGGGCTCCTAAAAGGCAAACTGAGAGCCCTCTATTGTGCAGTTGGCCGAAGCTCTATGCAGGAGCTTCTAATGCAGAAATGAGTGCTGTGAGGAATGAAGCTGCCTAGTATCAGTTCTCAGTAACTCTGAATATGTGGTCCGGAGACTTTATAGAAGAGTGACTATGGGGTGAGCATCTTTATAGGCGAGGATGCAACTATTTTACTCCTCTGCCTATTTCCTTGCTGACCTCTCTACAAAGGCTAGAGTTCTGTTCCAGCCATTATAGCAGGGTGGCAGATATGCCAGATTTCCTGGTAGACATGCATAGAATGATCATACACATGTTCTATAGGAGGCCGACCTATAGGAGCACCAACACTTGGGGTATCTGATATAGTGTCCCAGAGTTGTCAGTGTTGACTCAGCTGACACTGGAAGGGTAAGTGGCCCTGAGCCATGACAGTGCATTTCAGAAGATAGGAACATCATTTGTTGAGTGACCCTGTGGCCTGCATGCATCCTAGCACATTATGATGGCAGTCTAATACATGTGGGGGTGTGGCCAGGGTGAACCTGCTTCCCTTACCAATTTGTCATATAACCTTAATGGATTAACTTGTAGGAACCTCATTTGTCTCTACTTGTGAAATGAGCCAGTGGCAATGACACTGTAAGAACCGGAAAGTACTTTATAGGTCAGCTGAGTGGCCTTATTCATGGGTAATTCTGGAAAGGGCTAACTATCATAAGTGTCCAGAGTGGGACACTTTTGAGAATGCAAGGGGACATTAATAACTAGGCTAGCACAACAGCTATAAACCTAGCTTTCCTGGCAACACTGATTGGTAGAGCTACCTTACTTTGGGAAAGGGGTTAGCATGCATGGATATGTATGCATGTATGTACATGTTCATGTATGTGCATGTGGCACATGAATGTTTATATAGAGAGTGTGTGTATGTGTGTACGTGCATTGCTTGTGTGCATGAGTGTGTATAGATGTATGTGCACATGTGTGTTTCTGGAAGTCAGAAGTCAATAGTGAGTTTCTTCTTCAATCACTCTCTACCTTGCTCAGTAGGACAGTGTCTCACCGAATCTCACTGATTCCCTTAGCCTGGGGAGCCAGCAAGCTCCAAGGATCCTCCTGTCCCTACCTCTCCAGCACTGAATTATAGACACATGCTGCCAACACCCAGCTTTCCTACATGGATTCTAAGGAATCAAACTCAGATCCTCATAGCAAACACTTTATGAGCTGCTGTCTCCTTAGTACTCCCTGGAAAGTAATAGAAATAGCTCAGCTTGGGAAACCTAAACATGTACACAAACGTCACATTTCCAATGCATGGTGTACATCTAGCTCCTGTTTTCCACCAACTATAATTCACTCTGTCACCAAGATATGTTGGCACCAGATTAAGCAAGTTGCTTTAGACCAGAGGTTCTCAACCCTGTGGGTCCTGACCCCTTAGGGGATCTAACAACCCTTTCACATGGGTCATATATCAGATTTCCTGCATATCAGATATTTACATTACAGCTCATGAAGTAGCAACAAAATAAGCTCGTGGTCGGGGTCAGCACAGCGTGTGGAACTGTATTAAGGGGTCACAGCATTAGGAAGGCTGAGAACCATTGGTCTAGACTAAGGAGAAACAGAAGCCAAGGAAGCTATTACGAGGCCACTCTGTACTGTCATATAAGCTGAACCATCTGAAGTACCCAGCCATGTAACCAAAAACTCAGATTGGTCTCAAGGCCAGTTTTACCATTTTTCATTAGAACACAGACTCAGAGGCTTGGCCTTTGAGTGTAAGGGTCAAGTTTCACCTTTTTGTTGGTACGTGGGCTCAGAGTGCCACCTTTGACCTCCAGAATGGAAAGCCATCCCTGCCTTTCATCCTGACTATGGGCAGCATGCGGTGAAATCATGAAGCCAGACTTGGCTTCGGTAGCTGGCATGGCCTTTGCCCGTGGCGGTCCTGGAGTCTGCGTGCTCATCTCTTACTTATTCCTCCGGATGCTGAGCTCAGCTAGAACCAGGTTTTGTTAATTCACTCACTTAGACGTCTGTTTCTTTACTCCATCCTTTCTTTCCTCTGCTATCTCAATCCTAAACTGCCTCAGTGGTTTCCATCACTCTCAGTGGTGCCCCATGCAGCAGGAAGCAGCCTTCTCAACCCAGGTCTGGGAATCTCACTCCTGTGTGTTATGTTCTACCACCGTTCCCTGGTGCTCATGGAGTAAATCTAGCCTCCCTGACAAGCATCAGAAGGTTCTAATCCTTTCTTCTCTGTCCATATACATAACGTTCCTCCAAGTCTGAGCCTTATTAAGGTTCCCTGGGATCCCAAGGATGCTTGCCGTGTGGACCCCTGACCTCTCCTAGGCATCACAGGCTTGACTTAGTCATCTTTTCTTAAAGGCATTTTGAAATCCTGCAGACCAGAGTTTGGTTTTCTTCTCTGCAGGTTCACAGCACCTGTCAGATAGCTCTCTAAGGAACTTGGAAGAGAGTGTAGCCTGCAACAACCAGACTATTAGCTGTAATAGCTCTGGAGATAGATCTGTTGCTATGGTTTGTTTGCCTTCAGATGCTCCCAGTGCTACATCCTGCATGAACACCGAGTCTGCATCCTCTCTTACCACCCACCGCATCTCTATATAAACCAAATGTAGCTGATAACTAGAGAGTACCAAGAAATACTATCAAGATAAATAAATGGCCATAAAGTTTACAATCTGAAATGTCTTGGGGACTATCCACTGTGTTAGAAGAAATGAGTCAAATATATTTGCACAAACAGAATTACTATTTCCCTGGAAAGTTTTTCCTGTGAGCTTCTGGAATTCTCAGGATAAATTCCACTAGAAATCTGAGCTTGGGGTAATAGAAAGCATTTATTGTATGGATCCCTTTACAGCTGTGTTATTAAGGACTGTTAACACTAAAAATTCTAGGAATGACCAGAAATAGGAAAAATACTTGTCTCCTCTTGTATGTGTTGCATTCTCTTTCTCTGTCACCTTCTAGCATCTCACATTGCTGACAATTAAAATGCCAATAGAAAAGAAAAGGACAATATTAATTTAAGATGATCAAGAAATTAAAGGTATTAGTTGGGCCTGGTGGTACATGTCTAGAATCCCAGCCTTAGAAAGGAAGACAGGAAGACTATGAGTTTGAGACCAGCCTTGGGCTACATATGTAAATAGAGCCTGTCTCAAAAGCAGGCAGCTAGGGGTGTAGGTCAGTGGCAGAGCACTTATCTAGTCAAGGGTTCGAGCCTGAGATTGGGAGAGAAAGGAAGAAGAAAAGACAGTAGGGAAGGTAGAGAAAGAAAAAGAAACATTAAAATGTGAAAATCACTACAAACAAAAGGATGAAGAAATAAGAAAAACATAAAATATAGATGTACTGACAACCAGAAGCTATTTTAAATTTTTTAAAAGGATCAAAAGGAGGAAATAATTACTAAAGTTTAAAAGATATTAAGGAGTCTTCGGTGAAATCACAATTGTGCTAAGACTTATTAAGGCGGTTCAGAATGAGGAAGGGGGAAGTAAAAGAATAAATTCAACAATGTGGATGATAACTACATACCGAAGAAAAATTAAGTAACCCCCCCCCTGAAAAATCCCACCTAGTCTGGAGTAAGTAAAGAAGCAGCAGAAGTAAGACTCTGTCTCAAAGCATGGTAGAGGCAAAACTGAGTCCCAGAATTCCTCTGACCTCCTCATATAGGTTCTGTGGCATGCATAGGCCTCCTCTCTCTCTCTCTCTCTCTCTCTCTCTCTCTCTCTCTCTCTCTCTCTCTCTCTCTCTCTCTCTCTCTCTCTCCCTCCCTCTCTCTCCTCTCTCTCTCTCTCTCTCCCTCTCTCCCTCCCTCTCCCTCTCTCTCCCTCTCCCTCTCCCCCTCTCCACTTCCTGCTCCCCTCTTCCCCACACTTTTTAAAATGACTTATATATTTTTCTTTTATGTGCATTGGTATTCTGCATGCATGGTGTCTGTGTGACGGTCTTGGATCCACTGGAGCTGGAGTTAGAGACAGTTGTGAGCTGCCATGTGAGTGCTTGGAATTGAACCCATCTGCTCTTAAAACACTGAGCCATCTCCTCAGACTCTACATATTTTTAAAAGGGCTGTTATTTATTCAAAGGTAAACTAATCAAAAATATGAGATGAAAAGAAGGAACAGGAAAAGGTATTTCAAAGAAGATTAGAAAGAAATCCTAGCAATAATGAGAGAGAGGAAGGGGAGAGGAGGAGGGAGGAGGGGGGAAGCAGACACTATTCCAGGCGCCTAATAACCACAGAGCAGAGCCGGGGCAATGCCAGTGCCCGTGGTTACTTCTGTCATGAAAGGCTGGACCACAGAAGCAATGCTTTGAAGAGGGAAGAGCAGTGCACTCCAGGTAACAGTTCCCTCCAGTCACAAAGTCACATGAGAGCAAGCCTAAGGGCTCCCTCCTATTGGCCTGTGTCACAGGGAAGGTGACACCTCTCGTTGTGTACGACACAGCATTCTTTTTTCATTTCAACCCTCTCCATCTAAAGGTTTTCTTCTGGGAAATAGGAAACTGTGGCAGCCTCTTAAATGCTAACTGTACCCCTCTCCACTTTGTGCACAAACTACATTCCTTTTCCAAACAGAACGTGACCTTGTCCCACTTAATCCGAAAACCCTAAGTACCCTTGCATATCATCTACAACTTATTTTTTCTTAACTTTTAAAAAATATTTTATTAATTTATTCACATTACATCTCAATTGTTATCCCATTCCTTATATCCTCCCATTCCTCCCTCCCTCCCATTTTCCCCTTACTACCCTCCCCTATGACTGTGACTGAGGGGGACCTCTTCCTCCTGTATATGCTCAAGTCTTTTCTTGGTAGCCTGCTATCCTTTCTCTGAGTGCCACCAGGCCTCCCCATTCAGGGAACGTGGTCAAATATGAGCCACCACTGTGAAAGTCAGTCCCCACTCTCCACTCAACTGTGGAGAATGTACTGTCCATTGGGGTTCGAAGTTTACTGCATGTATTGTCCTTGGCTGGTGCCATAGTTTGAGTAGGACCCCTGGGCCCAGATCTGCCCATCATAATGTTCTTCTTGTAAGTTTCTAGAACCTTCTGGATCCTTCTATTTCCCCATTCTCCCATGCTTCTCTCACCTAGAGTCCCAATAGGATGTCCTCCCCTCTGTCTCCTGTTTCCTTCTCTCCTTAACTCTCAGCTTTTTGAGCCAAGACTGTGATTTTAGTGGGGGAACCTTATGAAGTCTGTGATGGGAGACAAATCACAGAAAATGTATGTAAGGGGTTTTCTGGATTATCTTAGCCAAGGTGCTGACCCAACCTACATGTAAATGGCACGATTGATAAAAAGGAGAAAGTATGCTATGGCTCTCTACCACCTGGATGTGGATAGGTGTGACCACTTACCTCAGGCTCCTGCTACCTTTTCTCTGAGGGACTGTGCCCTCAAGAAAGTGACAACTAGAAAGCCTCTGCAACTAAGGAATATATTTGACCCTTCTCCAGTCATGAACATCAAGGTATCTGAGCACCCAGATCATATTTTCATTGCCACTGTTAAGGCCTTAAGCACTCTAAACATTGTCTATATTTTCACGCTAAGTTTTAAGGAATATGCCTGAAAATAGTTTTGGGGCCAAGTCCATGGGAACCTTTTGTGCGTTGACTGCTGTTTGCCACAGGGTGTTGGGAGATCTACTGCTCCCCACCCGCGCGCTCTCCACTTCAGCTGTCATGTTTCCTTCCAGTAACTGGAGAAATTAGATAACTGTCTCACCCCCTTCAGAAGAGACTGAAGGGAGGCCACTCTGTCTGGTTGCGTGACTCAACAGCCTTGATGACGCATTGATCACAATAGTAATAAGCCAGGTCGGGTCATGCATCTGTTACTTTTCTCACTGCTATGACAGAATCCTTGACAAAAACAATGTAGGAAAGGAAGGTTACACCATCGAGGGCAAGGTCCATCATGGTGACAAATGCCTGGCAGCGGGTCGCACTTGAATTTATACTCAGGACGCAAAGAAGAACTAATGCGAGTATATGCCTCACTTTCTCCTTTGTATGCAATCTGGGACCCTAGCTACAGGGGACGTGCTGCCACATCCAGAGTGAGCCTTCCCTCCATAGCTAAACCTGGACATACTGTCATTGACACACTCAGAAGCGTTGCCAAACCCAGTCACCTGGACGATGAATATGACCATCACATCAGGTCTTGGAAATTCCTCTGAATCATAGTCTTTATCACACAGTAATATACACACACATACACATAGCACATGTACACACACACAAATTAAAGTGCTTAATAGTATAAGAAGTGCCTTCTACTGTGTTGTTAGTGATGGTAATACAAGGGATATTTTAATAACCAAATATCCCTCCCCCCAAAAAAGACAAATTAATTTCCTCAATGAGTTTGTTTCTAGAAGAAATGATTGTGATGAACAAAGGGGTAGAATTTTAGTATTGAAAAATTAATAATAGGAGCACTTTATTTCTGCACTACAGATTTAAAAAGGAAAGCAGCACACATATCACTCAGGACTTTTTGAGTCCTTACAGTAATATTTAGAATAGCCATTAATGAACTCCTTCATAAGCTGGGCAGTAGCGGCACATGCCTTTAGTCCCAGTACTTGAGAGAGAGGCAGAGGCAGGCGGATCTCTGTGAATCTGAGGCCAACCTGGTCTGCGGTTTCAGGACACGGAGAAACCCTATCTTGAAAAAAAATAAATAAATAAGTAAATAAATAAACTTCTTGGCCAGGTGGTGGTGCACGCCTTTAATCCCAGCACTTGGGAGGCAGTGGCAGGTGGATCACTGTGAGTTCGATGCCAGCCTGGTCTACAGAGTTAGTCCAGGACAGCCAAGGCTACACAGAGAAACCCTGTCTCCAAAAAACAAACAAACAAACAAACAAAAATAAACTCCTTCATAAAAAGGACTTGAATGACTCTACCACTTAAATAGAACCACCTACTTTTCGACAGTTTTATGAAACGTTGGTGAAAGTGAGTAAACTAGAACTAACTAGTAGGGGTCCATGTTCTTAGGCACGGGCAGCTGAAGCACTTTCAAAGGCCCAGCCCACAGTTCTCTACTTTCCTCAGCCTGCGCCAGTGAGGGCGAGGGTTGCAGCTCTGAGACTCCTAGATCCTGGACGCGGGGATTTATATTTATATGTACTTATATAATATTTACATATGTTTATATAACATTACATATCATATAATATTTATAGCGTATCTGAGGTCTGTGACTAAAAGCACTCTTAAGAGTGTAAGCCATCTGAAGGATTTTTAAAAAGGCATATTTTTTGCTTGTTAAAATAAAATAAATGCAACTTGTTTGACCAAAGTGGGGCTGATATGGCTAAGCATAAATTAGCATATCGTTTTAGAAATTAATAGAGTAAAACACATCCATTAGCAATCCCTCATCGCTGGAGCTGCCAGAGAGAAATGCCATCACAGTCCGTTCTTTTTAACGTCATTATTTCAATAGGAAGGACGGTGAAGAGAGCCAAAGCTGAAGAATTTAGAACAAAAAAGAATCTCTGTCCATGGAAGCATATGAGCAGTTTTCCTCTGGGAAGAAATGGTATGGACACCTTACTGTGGGAAAATAATTTGGACCTCCCTGTATTTAGCTAAAATCAATGCAAAGACTCGATGCTTTTGATTCAAGTCTGCATCTGTCTCAACAGCCTTAATCACAAACTGAGAAGGGAACATAGGAAGACTCACCGAGCATTCTGTGAGTTCAAAAAGCGAAACGCACATTAGTTTGGGCATTTGTCTTAAAACAGCCAGAAGGAAAAGTCAATCCAAATACCAGGGAATTTTAATCCATGTGCCATGCACATTTTCTTAGCCTTTGTGAGATAGACTCAAAGGACTGCATTTTCTAAGAAGCCCTTTCTAAGGAGCTTACGCCCTAATCAGTTAAGTGTGACACGGGCTTGAAATGGCATTTGGTGTCACGTAATTAAGAATGAAGGTTCAGTGTGATGTAAAGTAACAGTAGACTCATGTTACTGCTCTGAAATTGTCCAGTTCAGTGTTTCTTTGACAAAATAATGTATTTGACCCTTAGTACTGTTTTGGATTCCAATCTCTGTGGAACAATTGCTCAACCTTACTGACTAAGAGCACCTCTGTTTTACTTGCTTGTGGTTTTACAGGAATTTGGGGTGGCTCTGTCACAGTGACTTTAGAACTTGTCATATTCCTGGGTAGTCAGATCTGATCACATGGGTCAGTCACAGGGCTCCAGAGAAGCAACAACTGAAAGGGACCACACAACTCCACATCATCCTTGTTGTCAGCTAACTGCCTACACTGGGCTTCTTTCCTTAGCGTTAGATACTAAAAGAGAGATGGCTATGAACACTCAAAATCAAAGGCCCAAGTTTTTAAAAGGTCCAAGCTAGGAAGGCACACAGCATCATTTCCGCAGAGGTCTCCACTGGTCAAAACAGGTCACAGACCAGGCGGGATCTGGGGATGAGGAGAGTGACCTCATGGATGAGCACTGAGATGAGGCAGCCTGTGGCAGCCACTTTTTGGACCACCAAGTAAGCACAAACATTTAGGCTGTTCACACACCATCTCCTAAAGAGGGCCTCTCGTATTTTCTGAGATTGAGCCCTTTGTTTCATTCATTACATGGCTGACAGAAGAATTCTGCTAAAAACAAAACTCAAGGAGCTGGGAAGAGGACTCAGCCAAAGTGCTTGCTATGTAAGTACAGAGACCTGACTTTGTTTCTCAGAACCCATGTAAAGAGCTGGGTGTGGTGAAGCAAGGTCCTTCCTGGGCCAGACAGGTGCATATTCCAAGGTCTTCCACAGTATGTATTCCTGGGATGCTCCCTGCACTGATACAGCTCCATAATAAATTTTAAACCTAGAATTCACCTTCTCCCACTTGGTGAAACCTTGAGATCTTTTACCACCTCTAGCACTTCTTTGTGCTGTGGCGTCTTGGACACATAGGTAGGTGTCTGAGCAGACCTGGCAGTCCTTAGCTCTGTCCCCAATGTGTTGGAGAGGGGGATCTCTGTCTCCAGTCTAAACCACATTTAACAAAGAGTCTTATAGACAACAGGAGGTCAAGAAGCTTGTACTGTGTTTAGTGAAAGTGCATGACTGAACAGCACAGTGACTGGGGAAGAGATCAGAAAACCCTTAAACAGGAAGTAGGTGGGTGTGGCCAAGAGAGGCAGGGCTGTGGAAGGGCTAGCAGTAGTGAGACAGAACCAAAGCAGCAGGAGCGATGAGGAGCACGCCCCCCCCCCCCTGCGCCCCAAAATGCAAAATGCAAAGGGCACAGAACAAGGACAGAAAGTAAAGCAGAGCATGCGACTCAACAGGAGGAATGCCAGTCGCAGTAAAGATTAAGAAAGAAGAAACAAGAGCTAGAGGTGGCTGGACATCAGAGCTGACTCTGAGCATTTATGGGAGTGAAGGAAGAAGCACCCAGGAGGGCACCCTCACATGAAATTAAAAGGTAGAGCACTCCAAAACCCAAGTCGTCAACCTGTTCCGCGTGACCAAATACCATCACTGGGCCAAATTGACTGGATAGCTTTAAAGTCAGCTGTGTGTGCTTGTACACCCATGGAGACACACATTTCATCCTACATTCTAATTGACAAGATGCAGGGATGCTGTCTTTCTGGGGATTGAGGAGAGGCGGTGTGGCAGTGGAGAGCTAACTAAGAAAGACATACCTGGAAAGAACTCTTAGCCTTATATGGGGGATGGGGCCCGGGGGGTGCGGGGGTGCGGGAACAGGCTATAAAGAAAGCAATCTAGTCGACACGAGGAAAAATGTTCTGCTAAATACTGCAAAAAAATGTACGGTTGCCCATTCGACTCTGAATCCAGACTGGTGTAACTCACAGGTAACTGGCTTTTCCTGTCTGCCAGGTATCGTTATCTTTTCATAGCTCTTGACTCATCTGGCCCTTGTAACTACTTTTGAGGTTGGTCCTATTGCTATCCTGAGTTTACAGACAGGGAAACTGAGGTGAAAGTTTCCCTGCTTGTGGGTTGCTCAGAGTCATGAGCTGGAAGCTGGACCCAGGTGGCTTGATGTTGCAATCTACGCTTTTTGTTCCTGCAATTATTCCCGGTACAGATGAATTATATAGAAGAGTGGTTTTGTTGTAACGTCATGAGTGAACATTTTACCTGTTTCCTTCCTCCCCCTCACTGGTCCCTTCTTCACTAATAGTTTCCATTTTGCTTTTACCTCTTTCTTCCTCCCCTCTAAGTTTACACTAGAGAAAAATATCTTGAGAGAAATCATGCAATGCTCATCTTTCTGAGTATGGCTTATTTTGCTTAACATAATCTCCAGCTCCATCCATTTTTTTTGGAAATGCCAGGATTTGTTGATGTTGTTGTCTTTGAAACAGATCTCAAATTTGAAATCCTCCTGCCTCATCCTCCCCAGTCCTAAGATTTATTTCTGTTCGTGTGTGTGTGTGTGTGTGTGTGTGTGTGTGTGTGTGTGGAGAGAGAGAGAGAGAGAGAGAGAGAGAGAGAGAGAGAGAGAGAATTGTATGAGTGAATGCCATAGCTGTGTATGCTGCTGGGGAAGGTCTAACACGGCGTTAGATTCCTGGAGCTGGAGTTACACCCAACAGTGTGGGTGCTGGGAATTGAACCCTGGTTTCTTGAAAGAGCAGTAGACCAGAGTTCATTTCCAGCCCCCACAGCAGGTGCCTGACAGCTACATGTAACTCTACCTCCAGGAGTTGTGACCTCCTCTGGCCGCCAGAGGCATGGGTGACCCTGCACACACACACACACACACACACACACACACACACACACACACACACACACACACACAAACATAAATGAAACAAAATAACTTTTGAAGAAATGGCTTTGGGCAACTAAAGATGTGTCTCTGCTTCCTTGACTGTAGAGCCCTGCTTCAGTTCCCACCTTCATGTCTGACATATTTTCCTTTCCAGTATCCAGAAACTTGATTTATTTCTCCAGGAACTTCTTTCTTTCCAACTGTATTTTAGACTTCTAATTTTGTACATAAATATTTTAAAAGCAAACCTGAAACTATAAAATTATATTTTAGAATCTTCATCTGTTCTTCTGGACTTATATTTTCTGTTCTCAGACTCTCACAAGGTCCACACTGAGCTTTCTCCCTTCCTTCTTCTTTCATTCACTCTTTCATATTTTCAATGCAATATCTAGTAAGCTTGCTGAACAAATTTAAGATGTTGCATTCTGTCTAGGGATGTGTGACTCAGTGACAGAGCACATGCTGGTCATGCGTTCAACATCCAGCACTACACACAAGCTTGCAAAGACAGATTTTATCACACACACACACACACACACACACACACACACACACACAGAAAGACACAGACACTGATACAGACTTGTGCAACTTTCAGAGAGCTATTACATTTTTAAATAAAAATGAGTGACAATGCAACCAAATTAACATTCTTGAACTTTATGAAAATATTTGGGAATTTGAAAAATAATGTACCATGGGAATCTTAAAATTATTTTAGTTTGTACCTGAGAGTGCTTTTTAAGTAAGGAGATTTTTGCGTGTATATAAATCAATAAATTAGCATCAATTTTTTATGCTTCCCATACCTGTTGCTTATGATTTAATAGGTTCCTGAAGCACTTGCTTTCAAAACACTCAAAAAGATAATCTTCAGAAAATTTTTTTCTTTTGTTTTTAACTTCAAAAGCATCCTTTAGGGATCGGGAGTGTAGCTCAGTTGGTAGCATGCTTGTCTAGTATTCATAAGCCCCAGGTTCAATTCTCAGCATCCATTTGGGGCTCACAACCATCTGCAATTCTGGTTCCAAGAGATCTGACATCCTCTTCCAGCCTCCACTGGCACCAGGCAGGCAAGCGGCACACAGACAAGACACAGGCAAAATACCATACCAATAATAAATAATAAATAAATAAGCAAATAAGTCTTTAAAAAGCATCATTTAAAAAAATCTAAGTGACTGTCAATGGATATGTCACCCACACTACAGGTCAAGCCCCAATGCCCAGTTGTAGCTGACAAAATGAACTAAATGGTATTTTTGTCAAATTTCCTGGTTTTTCCCCCCTTTGCACTGACATTTTTTTTTATTGATCTTATGATTGCTTTCATTTTCATTTTTGTGTTTTCATTGGGCATGGTTTCTTGCTTATTTTGATTTCTTGTTTTGTTAGAGAGAAAACATAAAACTAAATGGGTAAGGAGGTGAGGATGATCTGGGAGGAGGTGTGAGAGGGGAAAAACATGAACAAAATATATTGTATGAAAATTTAAGCTATATTAAGAACAATTAATTCTAAAAAGTTCATTACCAAAAGAGAGAGAGAGAGAGAGAGAGAGAGAGAGAGAGAGAGAGAGAGAGAGAGAGAGAGAGAGAGAATAGTCTTAACCATGTCATTCTTTGTTTCTGATTGGTTACAAAACAAAATCAGAATTCCAATGGAGTTTTCACCTTTGAGAAAGTGAGCAGTTTTCAAAAAGCAAAACACTTAATTGTAACTATTAACCAAGGGGCAGAGACGTGCGGTTTGGTAGAGTACTGTGGGAGCATGCCGGAAGCCCCAGCATGCCTCTGACGGTGGGTGGCAGTCACACCTGTAATTGGGGGACAGACCTAAGACAGACAGAAAAGTTCAAGGTCATCCTTGGTTACTTGAAGAGTTCAAGGCTAGCCTGGGATACCAGAATCTTTGTCTCAAAAGCAAACAAACAAACATTAGCCCTGGAAATGAATACACGAAAACGAATTAGAATGAACACCTGCATAGGCAGAGAACCTTCACGACGGACCCTCTTTCTAGGGAGCAGAAACCGAGTGTCTATAGCACTAAGGCTTCCTTTTCGCATTATCGTTCTGTCATAAGCAGATTCGCCACTGCTGGTGTGAATTTCTGTTTGTTTTGGTATCTGTGACGAGGCATGTAGTATTCGTGGTCTTGTGTATCTGCATACATGTGAGGGTGCCGAGGTCCGGGGAGGACACTGGGTGGCCTGCTCTGTTATCTCTGCCTTCCTGCTTTGAGGCAGGTCTCTCACTGAACCTGGACTGGCAGCCTGGGAGCCCCTGTGATCCTCCGGTCTCCCACCCTGACAGTGTTCCCGTCACGGGACAAGTGCTGAGCCCTGCCAGTAGGTGCTGACGTCATAGAACTCTGGTCCTCAAGCTTGCACTGCCCTTCCCACACTGAGCCATCTCCCCAGGTCCTGGCTAGTATTCTTAGATGGTCATAGATGGAGGAAAGAAACTATGAAAAAGTCTAAGTGCCCTAACATATTGAGTAGAAACCTTTTAGAATAGTGGGTCTCAACCTTCCTAATGCTGCTACCCTATAATGCAGCTCCTCTTGTTGTACTAACCTGCAAGCATAAAACGATTTCATTTCTACTTCAAAACTGTAATATTGTTACTGTTATGAATATAATATAAATATCTGATATACAACCCCAAAGGGATCGCAACCCATAGGTTGAGAACCACTGGCTTTAGAACATTGCTCCCTGCGAAATATTGTAGAAAAATTTCACCACACTTTCCCGGTGCCTGAAATTCTGCCAACTTAGGATTTTGAAGGGCATCGAGTCTCTTTTAAGAAAACCAGACGCTGCTGACATTTTCTCTGTGTCTTAGACTGGTTTAGTCAATAAGCGGAAAGTGGAAATTTTTTTATTTTAAATTTAAATTTGCCTCATTGAATTCAGTATTTCTTGATCAGGCACCTAAACCACATTGAGCATCATTTTGGACATCAAGGATACAGGGATTAAAAAAAGAGACATTATTGTCTTTCAGAGAAGAAAGACAATAAAGTGAACAACAGCTTAGTGAGATTAAGGATGTTGCAATGTTCAGTGCCATCAAAACGCAGACAAGTGGGAGACCGTTCCGGGGAACTTCAGCAACCCCGCCTGCTTTTACATTGCTAAATGGATGACTCAGAAAAAAAATCTCATGTATGCTCAATGCCACAAAATCATGGTTTAAGAAAACCAAAACAAAAAGCAAGAGGGTGCAAATGAGTCACTAGGTGGCAGAGAAGCAACCTGCCCTCCTCTCCTGGACCCACACATCTTAGACTGTGGTCTTCTTCCTCCAAGGGGGCTGAAGTCACGTGTGTGGCTCTTTTTCTACACTGTGTTCTTTTGTGACTATACAGTGCCTGGATCATAGTAGTGGGCAGTAAATGCTGGCTCCTCAGTGAATATTCTCATATGGAAGTGACAGCTGTCACCCTCATTCATAAGGCTGATCTCCAGCTCCCCTTTTCAATCCTTACTTAACCTTTCATTGCCCATGGCTGCATTTTCTTGCAGCTAGAAAAACAAGCAAAAGAAATCTCAAGAATGGGCTTCATTAATTCCCACTGATAAAGCTCAGACCAAAAAAAAAAAATCTCACTTCCTCTTCTCCTTTGACCTTCAGCCTGTGTCACTGCTGGGGGTGTTTTGCCCTGCTCTGTGGTTGTGGTCATTCAGTCATACTCCACTCTCCAACTACTTCCTAGAAAGGAACCACCCTCCTTCATTTCAACTCAGATTTTCCTGGCCTCTTTTTTTAAATCCTAAACATAAAACCGATCTCTGAGAAATTCCTCAAGTCTTCGCACACAAATATAAAGGGAGCAAGATACAGAATTAAGACTCTACAGCTTCAACTTAAAAAGTCCCATTTTTCTTCCTGCATCAAGGTGAGAACCCTCCCATAGATACAAGTTAGGACATTTTCCCCATGAGCCACAATTGCTTCCAGTATCTTGAAGCAAAGCAGTGTCTCAGAGCTTCGCATTGCACCTGTAGTGTTTCCTGCTAAACCATCAGCTGTTCTTCTTTACTCTGTATCTTCTATCTCCGCTTTCTGGTTATATTTTATCTAAGTCATCTTCACTCCAGTTGAGCTAACGCTGTGTGGTTTTGCAAATTAAATCAGTTGTGGGTTTCTGCATAGGCCTCCTCCCTGCGTTTACTAAGTTTTTTATTATATGTCTGTTTTCATCTTGACAGTTTGTGAGGGAAGATTTGTTTGGCTTCAGGTTCTCTTAAACAAATTCAAGGCTATTTGGAAGGACATGGTTTTAAGAAACAGAAATAAATGTTGTTATGAAATTGTATCTTTAATCAAATCCCTTTAAAACTTAAGTATGCACATGAGAGATAATATAGTTCATGAATCTAGACTTCATATTTTGGGCAAAAAAAAAACTGTTTTGTTTTTCTAAACAAGGAAGCAGTCATTGATTTGATTTTAAATTGTAGATGTTTACCTTTTAGTGTTTTTAACGTTGTGTGTCTGTGTACGTAAGCGATGTGTCCGAGAGTGTAGGTGCATGTGTGCCACGGTGCACCTGTGAAAGTCAGAGGACAACTTCTTGCCTTCCACCTTTGTTTGGGGACAAAGTCTGACATGTTTTTCTTGCTCTTGTGCTGCATCCTCCTCCTGTCTCCACCTCCTCCCTGCTCTTACCCCAAAGAATTCTGGGAACACAGTTGCATGCAACTGCCTAGGGTTTTTGTTTTTGTTTTTGTTTTTACATAGGCTTCAGGGATCCAAACTCGAAACATCAGGTTTGTATGCCAGGTTCTTTTACCCACTGAGCCATCTCTCTAGTCTCCAAAAAAAAAAAAGCAGTTTTTAAGGAAGACAAATCACGTTAACAATGTAGAAAAGGAGCAGGCCACATGGAAAGCAATTTGTTTTAGAGCTATCACTATGATCTCGGGAAAATTGATGTCACTGTTATGCTAACAGATGGACTCTGATAACTGCTGAATGCAACAGACACAACAAGATTCTATGAATGTATAGATCCTGTAGCATGGGTCCATGTGGGAGGGAGGACGAATTGGGACTTATGGGTGGTTCTAATATTTCTAGCTTGGAAGAGTTAGCATACCGTAATTCTGCTCAACACAAGAGATGGAAGAGAGACGTAGAAACCGTATTTGGTTCGGTTATGCATGTGAGACCGGTGACCCGCTTGGATAAGTCTGATGATGCATAGTCAAAATTTGAGGATGAAAAAAAGAATGAGTATATGGTTTAAAGGAAAAAGTGTACACATCAAAGTTATTTACCAAATAAGGTATCATGTAAGCCATCAAGACAGATATGATTGGCCCCAAACTATTTCTTAGAAAAAAAAGGAGGGCTAAGGTGAAAATGCAGACATATTCTGTCATGCCTCCTTGAGGAACAGAAGCAACTGCAAACAGAAGCATGGTTGGTCCTGGAGGAAAAAAAAAGCAAGGAGAAGACGGTGGGTTTGTCCTCAGAAGACTGTCCTTTCAGAGAGCAAGGTGGCAAATGTGGGCAGTGTGACGCAAATGGCAGAGGGTGGAGGAATGACTGGAAGATAAGGACACAGAGATGGCCTGGGGCATTTATTGGCAAAGGGAAGAAGGAAGGCCACCCTGTGGGAGAAGCAGGGACAGAAGTTAGTTGTTTGGCAATGCAAAGCTTGGCATTGTGCTTGTCAGTGGAAGACCTAAGTCACAAGAATGACAAGGGACTCAAGGAAAGAAGGACAATTGGGGCTGGGGGGGGGTAACCAGGAGAAGGAGCAGGTGTGTGGAACGTTCCACAGAGACAAGCTAGGTGGAGAGAAAGAGAAATGAAGAAGAGAGAAGGAAGCTGAGCAAATGCGTGTCTTGTGGCTTTCCTTTTCTCTTCCAAACCAACAAGTTCATCCACCTGGGGTGGAGAAAAACAACTGTGAAACAGCCCATTTAGGAAACTCAAAAGGAAACAGGCTGAGATGAGATTTTTAAGAAAGAAGATTATAGGCAAACCATATGCACGGAAAGAGATATAACAACATTCGCTACTTAACCTTCTCTTTGCTTTTGTTTGTTTCAGACAGGGTTTGGCATAGCCCAGGCTGGCCTTGGACTTTCTAGGTTGTCGAAGCTGTCCTTGAACTCTCTGGTTCTTCTCCCTCCACCTCCTGAGTGCTAGAATTACAGGCGTGTGCCACCACCCCTGGCTCATTTGACTAACTTTAAGTGTACAGTTCAATAGCATTCACCAGGCTCATGACTCTCACCCCACTTCGCTGTCATCTGTTTCCGTCATTGTCTCATCACCCAACTAGAAGCTCTGTGTCCTTAGGCAACAGCTCCCTCCCTCCATGTGTTCTGCCTCTGTTCACCCACACTGGTTGTGCCCCCGAGAATGTGCCTGTTCCAGATGGCTCATAGTATCGTTTGCTTTTGAACTATGATTCATAAAATGAGAAAAGAGAAGTGGTAGGAGAAGGTGGTCATCTTTTACAGAAATGTCCTATGAATGAAGCCTTCATTTTGTTATTTTAAATTATTCCTTGAGAGTTTCACACGTGAATATAATGGAATATGATCATGCCCATCCACTCCCTGGATCTTTCCCAAATCCCCCTCTCATTTTGTTGTCTCCTTCCTTCCTTCCTAAACTTCCCTTCTGCCTTCCCTCCCTCCCTCCCTCCTGCCTTCCTTCCTTCTGTCCCTCCCTTTCTTCCTTCCCAATAATAATTCACTAAATCCAGTTAGTGCACCCATATATACATGAGTGTGCACCTACCAGTGGCCATACTCCAAAGAAGAATGAATCTTCCTCCCCCAACAATTTTCAACTGCCAGTAGCTCCTCAGTTAGGAGTAGGGCCTGATGAGCTCCTCCCCTATCCATGCTGGAATTTTGGTTGGCTTGATCATCTGGACAAGACAAGGCTGTTGCAGTCGCAAACCTAAACAACTGTGGTCACCTGCACAAGGCCAATATGGTCTTCCTTAAATCATACTCTCCGCACTTTGTCTACCATGTAGTGTGGATTAGAATTTATTCCTATAGTCAACGTTAGAGTAATTTGAACAGCCAATGTATTCAAAATAGCTACAGCCTTTGAATTCTCTAAGAACATTGCACTGAGTATTTCATTTTTCATGCATGTGCTCATAACAGTGAATATATTTCCCCCTATCCAATAAGAACATAGAATTATACATGAGTGAATGTTTACTATTTGGCAGTTGATTTCAGAATACTATATGATTTATTTGAATATGTGTTGTATAAAACAGGAGTTCCTAAAAATAAGCTGTTTACACATCATTTAGGAAAATGAAAGGTTATAGAAATAAATAACTTCTGTTCTTTGTCATATGTGGGTGTGGGAACAGGCTCTAACAGAGGTTTGGATGAATGACTAGAGTATCAGAGTCAGCTATTTTTAATGGAAATGTTTTCATGCTCTATGAAAGTTAAAAATTTTTTAAAAATCCATTAGAAGAAATGGTGGTGCATGCCTTTAATCCTAGCACTCAGGAGGCAGAGACAGACAGATCACTGTAAGTTTGAGGCTGGCCTGGTCTACAAAGTTAGTCCAAGACAGCCACAGTTACACAGAGAAACCCTGTCTCAAACAAAACAAAACAAAACAAAACAAAAAAAGAAGAAATGTCTCATGTTTTGATCATCTCTATAGAATCACACAGCCTCCATTTTCATTGTGTGTGTGTGGAGCCTCAACTAGAGATAGCACAATTCCTGAATTGGAAATGTAATGACAAGCACTGCTACTTGTGGGCCTATGTTGCAGACAGGGCTTCCAATACACCTTTAACATTGATAGTTGTAGATGAAACTGCTGGGCAATCACAGTATCAGCTAGAAACTTGCTGCTACTCTCTAAATATTGCTGACACAACCTATCAAAAAGGGGAACTACTTCCCTATCCTTTCACTTCCCCAAATTTGGCTCCCCTAACCCAATCCTATTTGAAAACAGGTGTGAGGTTATCTTGACTTCATTCGTAGGTGGGATCCTGAACTGCATAACTGGAGAAGGAATGAGCAGCAGTATTTATTCATTGCCCTCTTCCTCTTCTTCCTCCTCACATGTCTTCACGTGTGTGTGTGTGTGTGTGTGTGTGTGTGCGTGCGCGCGCGCGCGCGCACGCACACACACACACTCAAGTATCATGGTCCTCTGTAGAGATCAAACTTGTTAGAGTCAGTTCTCTCTCTTCATTATGTGTGTTCCAGGGATCATATTCACGTAGTCAGGTTTGGCAGTAAGCACCTTTACCTTGGGAGCCAGCTCACTGGCCTCTGTTGTCTACTTGAGTGTGAGTACAGTGTGACCAGTTGCCCCAAGTTCCTGCTACGTTGACTTTTCTACCATGATGGCCCATGCCCTTGAAATATGAGCCAGAAGAACTTTTTCTCCCTTACGTTGTATTTCTTGAGTATTTTATCACACCAGCAGCAAAACTAACTCTATCCCAAGAGGACAGATATATTCTTATTTCTCTTTCAATGGAGCAAATAATTCTCAAAGTATAGTCCAGGGAATGCTGCAGCTCTGGAAGTCCTCGGAGAGTTTGTGAAACTACTTTTTACAGTATTGTCTTTCCTTTTCACTCCTATTTTGTACAGCGAATTTTTCTAGAAGCTTCATGGTCTGATACCAGCAGACAGAGCACAGAAACCCATACAAGAGGCACACAACATCTCCTTTAAAGCCAGACATTAAAAGAGATTTGCAAAGGGTCTGGTGATATAAATCTCTTGCTTAGAACACACAGAGCCCTAGATTCAGTCTTCAATAGCAACAGAGAGAGGATTGATGAAGGAGCGAGGAAAACAGGCTGAGAGAGAGAGAGAGAGAGAGAGAGAGAGAGAGAGAGAGAGAGAGAGGGAGAGAGAGAGATTGCCAAGCATTTTTTTCAAATTTTTTTGCTTTGGAAACAATGATTTATCATGAAATATATCCTTTATCATGAAATACATATCAAATAATTGATTTATATTGTCTTTTATTGAGAAATGCTTATATAACTTTTTGTTATGTTTTTTCTAACATGGAAAATATCCTACTCCACATAATTGAGCTCTTCTTGTAGCTTGAGCTGGGATGTAGCTCAGTTGGTAGAGTGCTTGCCAAGTACACAGGAAGCTCTGGGTTCAGTCCTCAGTGTCGCATACACTCTAGGCCTTTCACATAACTGCAATCCCACCACCTGGGAGGCAGAAGCAGTAGAATCAGAAGTCCAAGATCATCTTTGACTGCATAGGTAGTTCAAAGCCAGGCTGGGCAGCATGAAATCCTGTCAATCATCAATCAATCAATCAACCAACCAATCAATGAGAGTAATATGTCTCTCTCACAAAAATGTGAGAATGAACTTCTGCAGAGAAGAAATGAGCAAACGGAGACACGCCTGCCAAAATGCACATTACACACATTGAACAGAGACGTGGAGGAGCATAAACAGCACCTTGCTTGGAATTTCAAAGCCTGTAAAATGTGTTATATAGAGAGTACATATTTTAAGGATCACACACACACACACACACACACACACACACACACACACACAAACACACACATATATATATCATGTCTAAAGTTTGGGAGATAATGAACTCCAAATTCAGCCTAGTAATTAATCTTCATAGAGCATAGTTGGTGGTACGAAGGAAAAGACACTAGAGATGTCAAATGTAGCAATTATGTTTTCATTCTGAATTGGAATTATAGGTGCAATTGTTCATGATGATTTTTAATAGTTTATAGTTTAATGTCACTGTGGAGTGGATTTATTATATCGTGTAAAACTAATACCTGTATGCAACTCAAAAACAGAAATGCAACCTGATTTTTAAAGTGAGCAAAGGTCTTAAATAGACATGTCTTCAAAGAAGAAGATATGTAAATAGGCAACAAACAGATGAAAAGATTTTCAGCCTCACTGATCGTTAGACACATGCAAATAGTAACCAGCATGAGCCCACACCCGTTGCTATGACTATGAGAAAAACAGAGAAAATAAGGTAGGAAACTTGGTGATTTTGTGCACTGTTTTCAGGAATGTAAAATGACATGACTTTTATGGAAAGCAGTTAGGTGAGTCCTCAAAACATTAAAAAGAACAGAGTTCTGGGATTTAGCTCAGTTGTAGGGTACTTGCCGAGCATGCATGAGATCCTAAGTTCAGTCCCCAACACCACACATAGAAGAAGTAGAAATAGAATGACCCTAGGAGCCAGCACCTCTAGTCAGTACATATCTAAAGGAATTGAAAGCAGGAACCTGAAGAGATATTTGCATATTCATGTTCATTGTCAGCATCATCCACAGCAGCCGAGAGGTGGAGACAGCCCAGATATCCCTCACACATGAGGGGATGATTAAACACAGTATGGACATACAAGGGACCCTTATTGACTCAGGCTCCAGCACAAAGAAACCTTGAGAAAAAAAAAAAAAGTCAGAATGTGACAGAGACCGCATGATTGATTATCCTTGTTTGAACCAGGTTGTTATTTAAATTTCCAGGTATGGTAGGAGCTGTGAGCATCAAACATGAAGTTGTGACTCTCATAGGAACAGAAAGTAGAATGTTTGTTACCAGGGGCAGAGAAAGAAGTCAGCATGTTATAGATATGGTTTCAATCTTTGCAGATGAAAAGGCTTGGAAATGGGTCTATGAGATATATACAAATATAATATATAACAACATAGAATTACTACTTCACTGTGCAGTTCAAATGATCACACTAGTAAATTTTGTTATGTGTGGTTCCCCCCATAGTTAAAAAGGAAATTGTATTAGCTAAAACAAGATTTTATGTGACCTAGGGACCTCCAGATTCCCTTCAGTTACATAGCTATCATAAAAGCGAGTTAGTTATCCAATTGAATATATCTTGCCCTGATTCTACACTTTAGTCCAGCCCTTGACATGATCTTGTAGTAAGCTTTATACACTTACAGAACGTTCCTCACTTCTCTGCGCCTGCATAACTCCTACTGCAAAGGACCCTGATGAGTGCTTATGGAGATGGCTTAGTGGGTAAAGTGCTTGCACATAAGTGTGATTGCTAAGATTTGGATCCCCAGCTCCCACATAAAAGCCAAGCCCTTCTTGAAATCCCAGAGCTGCTAGGAGGTGGGGATATATCCCCTAGGCAAGCTGGCTAGCTAAGCCAGTTGCATCAAATCAAACAGTGAACTCCAGATTCAGGGAGAGATCCTGCCTCAATATATAAAATGGGAATGATTGAGGAAGACACCCTAAGTCAACCCCTGGCTTCCACATGCATGAGCATACACAGACATACAGTTGTTTATATATACATGTGTATACATACAAGTATATAGATATATGTACTACTGACTGTAACATTCTATTGTACCCTTTTTATCAATGACCTCTTCTGTAGAACTAGACATAGACCATTTTCCAAAGGGCACTGTTTAGAGTTAGTGAGAACAGACACACACACATACACACACGTACGCATACACACACACATACACAAAATGAGGCAAAGGGTTCACATATGGGATGCTAATTCCCTTCCCTTCTCTTCCCATAACCTCCCCTCATGGATGTCCACATGTGCCTTTGAAGGCCAGAGGACACTTTGACTGTCATTTCTCAGACCGCACCCATCTTGGGTTCTGAAGCAGGTTCTCTCCCTGGCCTGGAACTCAGCAGGTAGGCTAGGCTGGCTTTGCAGAGAGCCCCAGAGATCTGCTCATCTCCAGTGCTAGGATGAGAAGCACACTGTCATGCCCAGCTTTTTGTTGTTGTTTTTACATTGGCTCAAGAGACTGAAGTAGGTAGGGTCCTCATGCTTGCAACGAAGTGTTTTACTGACCAAGCCCCATCCTTTCTTTCTTTTCCTAAATTATAAGTTTCATAGGGAACAGGGTGAAAATACACTATTCTCACTTCCCTATGTCACACTGTAGTGAGGATTCTAGAGTCACGGCTCCGCCCCTATCAGAAAAACGCAGTGTACAGAATGCATTGTGGATTGCACACTTACATAGTAGCTTTTTGTAAGAGAGGAGGCTGACCCATCTTGGGCTACACCAAGATACTGAGGTCAGGCTAAATGAATCAGATTAGCATGCGAGAAACCAGTTTTCCATTATCTTAATTTGTTGTCCTTGGCCTAAGTTAATTGGAGTTAATCACTATAGACTTAATTACAGTGCAACACAGCATGCTGATAACAACATCTTCTGCTGTCATTGCAGTGTTAGAATGGACAAGTTGGTACCTTGGCTGACAGGGTGACCGAGTCTTTACAGAAGTAAGCCTGCCTCATGAGTGATGCTAATCTGGTTGGAAATCCAAAGCCCACTTTCCACAATGGATGCCAAGTGGCAGGAATTAAAACTCCAAGTGGTGACTCTAAGACAAATAGTTTACCTTGCTTCTGATTAATTGTCCCCACTGTAAAACTACATGAAAATTGTATTATATGTAACCTTTTGGTTCTTGTGTGTGTGTGCAGGAGCACATGTGTACACATTCTTGTGTGGGTCAGAGGTCAAATTCCGTTGTCTTTCTTCAGCTGTTCTTCACATGATTTTTTGAGACAAGCTCTCTCACTGAGCCTTTGTTGCTATCCACCAAGCCCATAGGAGCCTCTTGCCTCAGCCTCCCCATCTCTGGGATGACAGAGACCAGACATTTTTATGTGGGTGCTGGGGAGCCAAGTCAGGTACCCATGGTTGTGCTGCTGGCACTTCACTGACTGAGCCACTTCCCAAATGTCTCCATCCAGAATTTTTCAAAGATGGTCATTTTGCCATCAGAAACTCAATGATATCATCTGTTTGTCTTACCTGGGGGTGGGGGTAGAGGAGACAATGGTACTGGATTTGAAACTGTGTGCAAACTGAAAAAAAAAAAGTGTAACCTTTACTGCTGAGACAACCTAAGTATTTCCTACAACTGGGAGTAACACCTGCTGTTTGTCATTGTAGTTGTTTTGGTTTTTTTTTTTTTTTAATTTTAATTTATGTGCATTGGTGTAGGGGTGTTAGATTTTGGAGTTACAGACAGTTTTGAGCTGCCATGTGGGTGCTGGGAATTGAACCCAGGTCCTTTGGAAGGGCAGGCTGTGCTCTTAACCACTGAGCCATCTCTCCAGCCCCTTCTTTTTGTTTTTTGAGACAGGTTTCTTTGTGTAGCCCTGGCTGTCCTGGATCTCATCTTTTTGACCAGGCCGGCCTTGAACTCAGGGAGATTGCCCTGCTTTTGTCTCCCACGTGGTAGGATTATAGGCATGCACCACTGCTTCCTGGCTATGCTGTTGTCCTCAGTCCCGACAAGCCTTCCCAGAAGACAAGAATAGCAAGGTCGCTGTCAGTTCAACTGAGAATGATACAGTTGATGAGTTAGAGAACCGAGAGTGATGGTGCTTGTTTGTCATCCTAGCACTGAAGAGACCAAAGCAGGAGTCTTTCAACTCTGAGTCCAACCTGGGATATAAGAACTTAAACCTAGCCTGTGCTGCATAGTGACATAGGAATAAAGGGGTTTTACGTGACGGTCCAATTTTGTGAGTCACCACGTAGTTGCTGGGAATTGAACCTGGGTCCTCTGGAAGAGCAGCCAGTGCTCTTAACCGCTAAGCCACCTCTCCAGCAATGGTGCATTTTTGGAATTGCTGGGCTTCAGAGGCTAAAGTAGGAGCCTCTCAAGTTAGAGGCCAGCCTTGGCTAGTTCGTAAGACCTGTCTCAGGAAAGAAAAGGCTCAGGACAGCGGTGAGAATTAATCGAAGAGCCTGGCTTGTGTTTCTGATCCTCGGTGTTGTTTCTTCCATACCAGCACCACAGCCCTACTGAGTGAGTATTTCTGAGGAGTAGCTACACGGGAAGTGAGTAGCCTTGTCAGCAAGCCTGCTTTGTTTGGAGGAAGTTCACCTGATCACCGATGACAGTGTTTTCAGGGTCTGAAGGTGTGTGTTTGCTTTAACTCGTGAAACCACAAAGTAGCGGTTAGTTTCTCTCTCAGTAGATATGAGTGACAGGAGTTGATGCTGACTTTAAAATGCCCATGCACTCTTATTTTGAGGGTCTACCCGGTGATTTAGTCATGGTGTTGGTAGCTAGTCAGTATGAGTTGGCTTTGAAGGTCATACCTCTTCCCTTACGATCAGCAGCTTATACAACCTGGAACTGAAATTACATGGTGAGCTGGGTCCTGCCCTTGGCCCTAAGTGGGAACATTCTTAACTGCACAGAAGATCATAAGATTATCTAGAAGGATAAAGAACAAGACCACATCATCCCATATTCCGTAAGAATTCATCCAAGAGGGCCTTTCTACCGCTGGGCAGGGGACTAGCCACCTGTCGTTCTAGGGACTTTAGAAATAGAAAGCTCACCTGCAAACAAAGGTGAGCACAAGACTCTCTGGCCACTGTCGGTGTGCGAGCCGTGAGAGGGCTTTCCTCTCCGGTAGCCTCCAGGACATTGCCCACTCTCACCCTTCAGAGCCCCCCACAGTGTTTGGACTAGCTCTGCTTCTGTCTTGTGTTGTGTCTCCTGTGAACTCATTTGATAGAATCCCAAGGACCAGAGAGTCTGGGGAGGGGGGGTTAGGGCAGCGGGAGAGGGGAGGGGCGGGGAGGGCGACACACAGAGTGAGATCCTCATAGTGATGGCAGATTTCACCATACTCCCTTTCCCCATTTTTTTTTTTTCTTTCACCCAGATACAAAAGGAGCCTGGCCAGGACTCACAGACAAGGACAGATATCTGAGTTTGTGTTCTTCTGCCACTGGCGAGAATTTTCACATGCCCAGGCTCCACCACTGTGACATTTATTCTTTCTTTTTCTTTCTTTCTTTTCAAACGTACACACAGCAGGATGCAAGCTTGCCCTGTTACCCAGCACATGGAGATACAGGAACTGTGGGGCTAAATGAGAGCAGTACTTCAAAAGCGGGGTGGAGAGGTGCCCCTGCTTCCTGCCTGCTCTGAGAGCTACACTCTCTCCAGAGGAGCCCTAACTGGGGCTCCAGAGAAACTCACTCACGGTGAATTTTTTCAGAACCTTAAAGAATAAGAAGCTAGTGTGCATGTGTGTACGTGTGTGTGTATATGTGTGTGTGTGTGTGTGTGTGTGTGTGTGTGTGTGTGTGTGTGTGTGTGTTGGGGGATTGAACCCAGGGCCTCTGGCATGCTAGGCAAGAACTCTACCATTGAACTGTATCCACAGTTCTGATTTTACCTTTTTTTTTTCTTTTTAACTTTGAGACAAGGTCTTGCTATAACTCCCAAATAGGCCTTTGTGCTAGTTATGATTTTTTTTCTTTTGTCAAATTAACACAAACTAGAATTACCTGGAAAGAGGGAACCTCAGTGAAGAAATGGGCCCATCTGTCAGTGGGACACATTTTTGACTAATGACTGATGTGGGGGGACACCCAGCCCACTGGAGATGGTGTTTCCACTAAGCTAATGATCCTGGATTTACGAGAAGCAAACTAAGCAAGCCACGGAGGACAAATCAGTAAGCAGCATTTCTCCATGGTCACCAGTTCAGTTCCTGCCTCCTGGTTTCTCCTCTGCTTGAATTCCCGCCTAAACCTCCCTCAAGGACCATGATTAGGACATATAAGCCAAATGAAACCTTAACTCCCCAAATTGCTTTTGGTCATTGTCTTCTTATAGCAATAGAAAGTGAACTAAGACACCGCTAAACTTGTGGTCCTCCTGCCTCAGCAACTCCTGTCCCCCAGTAGCCAAGGTTACAGCACTGTGCCTTCTGGCCTGCACAATGATTTTGTTTTGCTCGGTGGAAACCTTCTGAAGTGTGGCCTGGGATGTGCATTGTCCGTATTCATAGATTCCTTACGTCCCTATTGCATTCCTGAGAATACCTGAAGAAGGTACGGCAGAGATAGCCACTATGAGCTTAGGTTACAGAGGGAAAAGCAAGCAAATGGCCTTGTCACAGCAAATCCAAAGCTCATCTGGTCTCTTGGCACCCGCCCCCCCCCAATTACTTCTCCAAGCTGTAGAAGACGGAGAAATGCGCCTGATAATCGACTGAATTCTATTCAAATCCTGCTCTTGCCTTGGGAAAGCTAGGCACTCTGATTGTGTAGATGCTGTGCTGTTGTTAATTCTTCATGTCTTTATGCTTTGTCTTGGAGCATTTGTCAGTTTGTATTTGCTTACATTTGTTGTGTGTGTGAGTGTGTGCACACATGTGTGTGCCATGACATGGCATGAAAGTCAGAGGAGAATTACAAGTTCTATCCTCTACTTTCTGGGTTCCGGGGACCGAGCTAGGATGGTCAAGTTTGATGGCACTTGTGCGCCTTTATCTACTGAGCCATCCTGCTAGCTTCTGTTTGTTTTGATTCCACTGGAATGCAAGTGTATGAAGGTGGCGTCCCTATTTCCTCAGGTGTCTGCCATAGCCCATACTCAGGGTATAACTCTAGTGTAAATGTTGTCTCTGAACACAGTCTTTCTAGACTGTTTTTAGAATCTAGAATATGGTGCTGTTTTCCCAATTTGTCATCTTCCTGTCGGAGCATTAGCCTCAGAGTCACAGAGAGCTCAGCTCCTGCACCTAGAAGGTCATACCCTTCAGGTGCTGGGAGGAAAATGGACTGGAGAGGTAGATCTCTTCTTCATTTTATAATAAAGAAGCTGGACCTCAGAGGTAAAGTGACTTTCCTCAGTTTACCCAACTCTTCATTGGGCTTTGCAGTGGCCTCTTTCTGCTTTAAGAATACATGAGCGTGCCCTACAGTCAGAGCCACTGTGCACCCGTGTAGCTCTGGCCTTGCCTCTGACCATCAGGAGTGACCCTGGGAAAGTATGTGGCTGTTTTCCTTAACTTCCCCCTCCCTCTCTGTTGTACATAGTGTGCATGCGCATATAGAGGCTAGATGGTAATTTTCAGCATCTCTCTCAATAGCTATCCACGTCAGTTTTTGAGACATAGTATCTCACTGAACCTGGGACTTGCCAAAAACTGCTAAGCTGGCCAGCAACCCACTTTCCTCTGTCACCTCTGTCCAGAGATTAGAACTGCACACCACCACATGCAGCTTTCAGGCACGGCTTCTAGAGACAGAACCGAAGTTCTCACACTCACCCAGCAAACAACTACTGTCTCAGCCTTTTTCCCAGCCCATGGCCTGCAACTTAATGGAGCAGAACTGCTTCGAGCTCAGCATTGTAATAAATTCATGTAGCAATGACCTAGAGAGTGGGAAAAATCATTTGCAAGTTAAATATGAATGTATTTTGGAGAATGTGCAAGGAGCAGATATTACTCCACTTGAAAAAAGAAGCCTTGGAGGTGATTTTAATATGTAACACCGACATGAGAATAAGTCAGGGAATGTGGGCTAACAAGGTCTGAATCTTCACAAAAGACTAATAGCTTGTAGTATAGAGGAGAGTTTTTGTTTATGCTTTTTTAAAAGTACATAAACAGTAATAATGAGAATGACTCAACTTAGATATGTTAACATTCATCTCAGCCTCACCAGATTTCCACTTTTAGAATCACTGGGCTACTGAACTCTTAGGTTGATGAAAGTCTGGGAATTGGTGGCAGTGGTACTTGGGCAGTGATATGAACATACCAGGATCTTTGAATAGTGCACTTCAATGGTAAAAGTTCATGTCTAGTGTATGTCACCAACATAAAACGTGTTAAGTATAAATTCACTGCCCTGACAACAACTGCTGCACAGAGACTGTTGGCCATGCTCTTGTGTCTGTGTAAGGCGACCACAATCAATGAGTCTGGAGACTTGGAGAAAGAAAAGCTAACTGGCGGAATTGGGAGGGTATTTATTATGGAGAAACCTGGGTGGAACAGCATGCCAGCCCTGCACGCACTGAGCGGATCCACAGCAGAGTCAGCCCCTGAGGGAGCTTTTCAGCACAGCGTGAGGGGACAGAGCCAAGATCAGTGGGAATAATGGACATTTCAGAATAGCAAAGAACCTCTGACCCTCCTGGGGGGCTGTGATTAGTTAGTAGAGGACCTTGGTCACATTCAGGGGACGACGGAGCAGCGAAGCAAAAACCTACATTTTAAAATGATGACTGACTATTCTGGGGACCGGTGAACTGGTGCAAATATGTCCTTATTTTATTTTATTATTTATTTGGGTTTATTTTTTTTCGAGACAGAGCTTCTCTGTTTAGCCTTGACTGTCCTAGACTCGCTTTGTAGACCAGGCTGGCTTTGAACTCACAGAGATCTGCCTGCCTCTGCCTCATCACGTCCTGCTTTGTGAGAGCTGTTCCCAGTGTCCTTCCAACTGAGCAGCTCTACTAAAGATTGGAATGGAGGAGTTGGACATCACACCTCCCAGTGGCAGCATTTCTGCTAAATGTTTCTCTCTGCTAAAAGGCCACTCCAGTGTAGAGTGGACACCCACCGTCTGTATGAAGTGTGGCTTCCCCAGCTCTCCCACCAGAGTCCCAGCAAGAAAGCAACTGGGTGTGGGAACAAATAGGTCAGTCCTGTACACTGCCTCCATACTTAACCATGGGGGCCACCTGTGTCCCTTCACTCGGGAGCAGCAACAGAATTCTGGGAAAGAGGAGTGTCAGCCAGGTGCTAAAACCAAAGCCCAGGAAAGAAGCCGGAGCCACGGTCCCAGCCTCATGCTCCTAGAGGCAGTGAGCAAATTACTTCTACAGAGAAAAATACCCCCTCTTCCTGATTTCTTCCTATTTTGCCTAAATCCCAGACTTCCCATTTCTATCACCTGACTTTTATTGCCACATCCCCAGTGAGGGAAACTAAACTGCAGAAGCCTTTGGGGAAGAAGGGGTACAGGGAAGGGCAGATGCTGAACCAGAGAAAACTGGTTATGTGTGTTCGTGCACTTCCTGGATGTCTGCTGCCAATATCTGAAGACAGGGTGTGGCTTCGTCCTGGGGAGCAAGCGAGGTGACAGTGTCTCGGGAGAACACTGAAGGAACATGAGATAAATAATCATCGCCACAGATGAAAGTCATCTTTTAATCACCATGCCCCCGTCAGAAGGAACAGCAGCTGCAGAGCACACAGTGGGGGCCCAAAGAGCCTGACAAAGGGCTCAACCCAACTCCCTCGGTAGGATGTAATTAAAAATAATTAGTTATAGAGTAGCACTTGGCTTACTGAAGATCAAATAATTGTGAGCTTCCAGAATAGACCCCGAGGGAGGGAGGAACATTTGTAGCATCATGCCCGGGGGAGCCTCTGCGGCACTTGAGTCTCACTTCTCACTTGGCTGTGACACTGTGCAGAACCGGGCAGACAGCTTCATCTCTCTGAGTCAAATTCTCTTTCTCCATCTGTAAGACAAGGACCAGAGCATCACCTCAGACATGCTACAATGCGAGGGCACTAAAGTGGGGGACATAGAGAATTCCTGTGAATACCCATCAGAGTTTTTAACCTCTGTCCTCATAATTCTTTTTTAGTCTCTGTTCTCATAATTTTTTTTCCTAAAAGGTAAGTTAGGGTATAGATTAATAATACAATTCTTTATTGGTTTCAATTGTTCATTAGAACGAGGTGAAATGTCATTAAAAAAAAAAAAAAGAAAAGAAGGAAAAAAGTGAGTGCCCGAGAGGGATTATTTTCATCATGTTGGCGGGCCTGCCCACACCAGGCTGCACCAGCATCACTTTTGGCGCTGGGGGTCCTGCACTGAATAATGGAGAAAGTTGGCTGAGCACTAGTGTGCTGGCTCTCTTGGCTGCGCATGTAATGTGATCTCTCAAACCCCTTGCTCTGACTTGCCCACAATGATACACTGTAACTTAGAACCCTGAGCATAACAAACCCTTTTCTATGAAGTTGCTTTCGTTAGAGTGAAGCTGCTTTCGTTAGAGTATTTCATAGCAGGGGAAAGGAACAAAGACCCATATCCGTGAGCTACAGTGCACCTGCCATCTCCTTTCCTCCTGGTTCTCCCCCAGGAAAACAATCTGTAATTTCAGGGTTTTTCTGTTTGTTTTGTTTTGTTTTGTTTGTTTGTTGTTTTTGTATATCAGAAAAGCATCTGGTTTAGTACTGTCAGCTCTGAGAGTGGAAATGAGCATAGGACATAACAGAGGGTTCTTTCCCCAGTCCCCACCCATCCCCATCCCCCCACCCCTCCACCCCTCCAACCCCCCCACCATCCCCCACGTAAAGATCCAGTCTCAGACTGTCAAGGTAATTGCCAGTCTTTATTAAGGCAACGCAACACCGCCTCTTGAGCATTTCAGACAATGATAAGGCTGGGCCAACCTGCAGGCTGTATCTCAGCAAGGCTGGGGATCCTGGCCATGAATGTGAACGGAACTGGTACCCAGGGTCAGCTGAAGGCCAGCAGGATGAGAGGATTGTGTCGTAGGCTATCTAGGCCATCGCACACCCATAGTAGAGGACCACCAGCCACACCTACTCTTGCCTTCTCTCCCTCCGTTCGCTTGCTTTCTCAGCTCACTCTCTGGGCACCTCTCTAGTCCTTATCCCACCGCCACCTTGAACCCCACTGGCTTTCCATCCTCTCCTCCTATGGTTCCTCTGTTTAAAAAGAAAGGAAGAGGGGAGATAAGCCACCCAGTGATGACACGCCCAAGCCCTAAGTGGGATGTGGGGAGACTTGTAGGCACTATAAATCCATTATAAACACGCCGCAAATGTTTTCCTAGCACCAAGTGATACTTTAAAAACTGACCGCACATGAATTCAGCATTGTGGGTGACACTGCTATGGGGAAATATATTTTCTGATTTGAGTGATTTCAAATTGATGACTTTGGGTCTCCGACCTGGAAATTTTCCCAGTGTGAGGCTTGGAGGGTTCTTCGAATCTGACCTCTAAGTGCGTTGCCTAAAGTGCTTTCCACACATAAAACTCATGATGGATTGACATTAAATCGAACAGTGGTCTGTCAAATTACTGACACTATCAAAACTGGGGATCTTAATGGGTGCAGTGTGTGAGCTGGCACCGGGTAAGCAGGTTTCACAGGGGGAGCAGGGCAGAGCTGGGATGGGAGGGCTTGGGCCATGCTGCTTCAGCCTCAGCAGAAGCTGCCGCAAGAAGGCTGAACTCCCAAACATGCCATTTCTCTCTTCTTTCTAATGGGAGCAGTCCGTTCTACTTGACAAAAATGGCTCAAGATGAGAAGAACTTCCCTTTTGTCTCCAGCACCAAAATAAAAATAAATAAGTTAAAATGGCCAAAAAAAAAATCCCTTTTGTTATTAAAAAATGGCTTAAATATTATAACAATGATCACTTTTTTCAATGACTTTTAAGTTAGCACACAAAGTAATGGGTTTCAGGAGCATATTTTCACATATATATATATATATATATATGAAATGAGTTTTGTTCTTATTTGTCCCTCTCCTCCCCCATCCTCCCTAAGTCCTGCCTGGCAGTTCCCTTCCTCTTCCCAAAGAAGACACTGCTATTTGCTTTCACGCCACAGGAAGTCCAGTTATTCTTCACACAACCCCACCCCACCCCACCCTCACCACCTTCCCTCCCTTTTGATTTCTTCCTCAAGTCTCCTATCCACTTCTACTTTCATTCCCTGTACACACATACATTTATTCTAATTATTTTTAAGAATCAGAATTGTGAACGCTAAAAAAAAATAACTTAAAAACAGCCGGGTGTGGTGGCAGACACCTTTAATCTCAGCACTTGGGAGGCAGCAGCAGGTGGATCTCTGAGCAAACTAGCCTGTTCTACAGAGTGAGTTTTACTTTTTATTAAATTTATTTATTTATTCACTTTACATCTTGGTCACGGCCCCCTCCCTCCTCTGCTCTTGGTCCCACCTTCTTCCCCCTTCTCCTCAGAAAAGGGGAGCGCCCTCCCTTTACCAACCCACCGTGGCGCATCAAGTCCTATCGGGTCTAAGCACACCCCCTTCCACTGAGGCCAGACAAGGCAGCCCAGTTAGGGGAAAGTGATCCTGAAGCAGGCCAGCCCCTGCTCCACTTGCTAGGGGACACACATGAAGACCAAGGTGCCCATCAATTACAAATGTGTCGTCGGCCTAGGTCCAGTCCACGTATGCTCTTTGGTTGGTGCTTTTATCTCTTTATGCCCCTAATAAGCCTAGGTTAGTTGACTCCGTTGGTCTTCTTGAGGAGCTCTTGTCCCCTCCCAGACCTTCTGTCATTCCTCCCACTTTCCCACAAGACTCCCCGGGCTCCGTTTAATGTTTGATTGTGGGTCTCAGCATCTGTTTCTATCATTAATAGTGTCAGGGGTTGGCTCTCTCCTATGGGGTGGGTCTCAGGTTGGGCCAATCATTGGTTGGCTGTTCCCTCATTCTCTGTTCCATCTTTATCCCCACACATCTTATAGGCTGGGTAAATTTTAGTTAGAAAATTTTGTGGGTAGATTGGTGTTCCCCCTCCCTCTACTAGAAGTCCTGCCTGGCTAAGAGGTGGCCACTTCAGTCTCCATGTCCCTCACAGCAAGGAATCTCAGCTGGAGTCACCCCCATGTCCTCCCAAGAGAATACCTTGTGGTAGGTTTCCAGCTTATCTCAGAGATGCCCTCCCCCCTTGGCTTCCCTTCTCTCTCCTACTCTCTTGCCTCCCACCCCTGTTCTCTCCACATCTGATCTCCACTTTCATTCCCCTGCCTGCTCCCAGTTCCCTCTCCTCATCCACTTCTGATATCTACTCTATTTCCCCTTCCGAGTGGGATTCAAGCATCCTCCCCTAGGTCCTCCTTGTTGCTTAGGTTCTTTGGGTCTGTGGATTGTGGTATGGTTATCCTGTACTATATGGCTGATATCCACTTATAAGTCCATACCATGTGTGTCTTTCTGGGTCTGGGTTGCCTCACTCTGGATGATCTTTTCTAGTTTCATCCATTGGCCTGCAAATTGCATGGTTTTCTTGTTTTTAATAGCTGAGTAAAATTCCATTGTGTAAATGTACCACATTTTCTCTATCCATTCTTTGGTTGAGGAACATCTAGGTTGTTTCCAGTTTCTGGTTATTACAAATAAAGCTGCTATGAACATAGTTAAGCAAATGTCCTTGTTGTGTGGTGGAGCATCTTTGGGGTACATACCCAGGAGTGGTAGAGCTGGGTCTTGAGGTAGAACTATTCCTAATTTTCTGAGAAAGTGCCAGATTGACTTCCAACATTGCACAGGAGACAATTTCCTGAACAGAACACCAACAGCTCAGGCACTAAGAACAACAATTAATAAATGAGACCTCATGAAATTAAAAGGCTTCTGTAAGGTAAAGGACACCATCAATAGGACAAAACAGCAGCCCACAGACTGGGAAAAGATCTTCACCAACCCTACATATGACAGATGGCTAATATCTAAAATATATAACAAACTCAAGAAATTAAATACCAACAAATCAAATAACCCAATTAAAGTGGGGTACAGAGCTAAACAGAATTCTCAACAGAGGAACTCTAAGGGCTGAGAAACACTTAAAGAAATGTTGAACATCCTTAGTCATCAGGGAAATGCAAATCAAAATGACTCTGAGATACCATCTTATACCTGTCAGAATGGCTTAGATCAAAAACTCAAGTGACAGCACATGTTGGCATGATGTGGAGCAAGGAGAACACTCCTCCGTTTCTGATGGGACTGTAAACTTGTATAACCACTTTGGAAATCAGCATAAGTTTCAGGACAGCCAATGTTATGTAGAAAAAACACTGTCTCCAACAAAAATAAAGAAAATAACATCCACCCAAGATAACATTTTAGTCCAAATTTTCTTCCACTAAGACTTACACAAGTGTCTTTCAAAATAAGATCATATTATAATTACTAAGGCTAACATGTCTTTGATCTAACCATATTATGTAAATATTTTACTTTAATGAGTCATAATCAGTCCATAGTAGAATATCCCATTGTAGTGCAGACTATAATATGGTTAAGCAATACCCTGTTTTTTGATATTAAGGTTAGTGCAGTGTTGTTATTATGAAATAATTCTGCAATAGGCATTCTTCTAGGCATATCTCCATAAATGTACATCATTATTATTTAACTATATTATTTAAATTATCTAACATATATTTTCTCTCCTTTTTCGAAGATTTATTACTCTTATTGGTTGTGTGTGTGAGAGAGAAAGAGGCAGGTGTATGGGTAGTGGGCAAGGCCAGAAGAGTGTATCAGATCCCCTGGAGCTGGTGGTACAGGCAGCTGTGAGCCACCCCTTGCAGGCACTGGGAACAAAACTAAGGCTCTCTGTAAGAACAGTATGTGTGCTTAACAGATGAGCCATGTCTCCAATCCCCATATTTTCTCTTATAGAAATTATACACATCCCTTATGGCCAGATCTGCTTCAGAATCCATATATCATAAAGATGATAAAACTATACTTTATACATTACCATTAAGCAATATACATGGTCATATTAATTATTATGTTTAGTAGAATATATGTCTCCTATGTAATTTTGCTACAAATTTAATTTGCATCACAAGATTTTTTTTCAATTTTCAGAGCTTTTTATGTTTTGGAATTGTAGAGATACTTGACTAATTTACATATTCTTGATGTCTAGTAAAATTAAACTCTTTGTTCTATTAGCTATTCATATTTTAAATATGTTGCCTGTGTTGGGCTGGTTCTATACTTTTCTTAGGGTGTTTGTATTTTTACTGATGATTAAGAGGTTTCACACATGTGTCAAGCATGTAGTCACGTGTTTTACAAAGATATGTCTGTCATTTAAAATGCTTTGTTAGTGTTCATCACAATTGGCTTTTAAAATGGTGCTGACATTTTTCTTTATGGACATTCCTATGGTGTCTCATCTGGCAAGTTCTTCCAAGTTCCACAAGATTCTAATCATTAATCTACATTATCTAGTACTTTTAGTGGCTGGCTGGTTTCATTTTACATATCTTCTATCTGCCCAAACTTTAATTTGATGTTAGCTTTGATACAGGCTTCAATCAAAGGACATAGTCCCAGTTACTAAACAATTTTTTCCCTTTTCCACTTACTTTAAGCATCATTTTCTTTATATACAGAATTTATGTACACATATATACATATCTTAATCTGCTTCAGGATCTTTTATTTTGTTCTGTTTATCTGACCTCTTCTCACATCAATTCTACACTATTTCATGAGTACATAGAATTTTCTCTGTCTATAAGGACTGGTGGAAAGAGAGGATGACTGGGTGGAGCACATAGGAATTTTAGGACAGTGACACTGTTCTATATGGATTCTGTTGTTGTGGGAACATGACCTTATTTGACTATCCAAACCCATAAAACACCAAGAATGAACCTTATTGCAAACTGTATTTCTATGTGATGACATGATGGAGACAGATGTTCCACTTGGTTAGGGATGTGGATCTGGATGTGGGGAGGCTGTGTGTGAGCAGAGCAGGACTTGTGAGAACCCTCTGCACTTCTCTGCTCACTTTGTCTACAAACGTGTTCCGCAAAATAAAGATACAGTAAATGAAACAAATGCCAGACGGTGCTGCTGAAATCATGGCTTTATTCCAGTGAGGAATATAAAAAAGGCAAAGAGAACATCAGCTAGATTATGTTTTAGCAAGAATTATGATTCAAATACTATATTATTGTAGAATATTATTTCTCTCAAACTCCATGGTGAAGTACCAAGTTTTTCAAATCCTATTTCCTATGAGAGCTCAACTCTCTTTGTTTTTTTTTTTTTTTTTTTGGGGGGGGGGCTGGTGTAATCAATGTCATACTTTAACCCATGGCATTGGAGGTTTTAATCCATCTTAGCAGGGAGGGTCAAAGTTGAACAGTTCACATCACTACATCCAGGAAGCAGAGAACAAGGTCTGGAAGGGGCCAGACTTTCATGAGACTGACTGAGCTGGCCCTGAGGGTGAGCAGCACTAACCTGTGGAGGAGTGAGTCCCATCATTCAGCCATCTTCATGTGTGAGTGATGTCTGCACAGTAGGCCTCAGTCAGTGGGAAGATGATGGGCTCTTGGCTCCTGCCCCCACCTCCATCACAGAGTAGATAGCTAGCATGGACGTCTTGTGTTGGTTTCTCTGAGTTTCAATCCCATTGTCTGGCTAGTCTGTTCTATGAGAATCCAGACCGGACGACTACTAAGGGCCTTTTAATTTTCAAAATGGGAGAGAGCTTAGGGAATCTCTATCAGATCGAGTCACTGCTGTCATAGTTTGAGTTGGAAATGTCCCTCAGTTCTATGTTGTGATGAATATCCCTCAACAGGTATGAGTCGCCCATGGACAAAGCTTCAGTAGGAGGAATGGCCAGATCAGATTTACCTGTGGGCACATGGAGGATTTTTCTGATTGATGTAGGAGGCCCAGCCCACTGTGGGTGGCGTGACTTCTTTGGCTATATAAGAAAGCACCAGTTTGTCCGTCACGAAGCAGCACTTCTCCATGACTTCTGCCTCAAGCTCCTTCCTTAATTCCTCCCTTGACCTCCCTCAGTGATGGCCTGTAGCCTGGAAGTGAAAGCCAAATAAACCCTTCTTTTCCTGTCACAGCAACAGAATGAAACTAGAACAGCTGGTAATGCTAACTAGGTAGGCTGGGGAGCCTTTAAGGGGGTGCGGGGGCGGGGGTCATCACTTAGATCAGCTGTCTCAAGGTTATACCTCATCCCTCATTCCTGTTGTCTCTACTTCCTGGCCTGCCGTGATGACAGTGGCCTCTGTCATGTGCCTCCACTGACATGCACTGAGTAGCTCTGCTCTCCCTCCCCCACTGTGATGGGCTAACCGTTTGTGAAGCTGTAAGCCGTCATGGATCATTCACCCTCTTGTCTCTGTCCAGCGCTGTGGCCAGAGTGGAAGGAAAGTAGCTGGTACAGTTGCTTTATTGTGCTTGCTTCACCTATTCACTTGTTCACTGCCACTGTGTTATAAGCAATCCCTATGATCTTCATGCACCCTAGACGAGACGGGAGTAAGGGAAAGAGAGACGGACACGTTATCCTCATTCCCTGCGCCACCTCCTCACCGTGAGCCTAGAAGTCACCAAACTTGAAGTGTGCTGGGAGTAGAGAAAAACAGCCCCGGGGAGATGGTTCTACCATGACCGCTTTGATAACACCGATTTAGAAGTGGCTTCTCCTCCTCAGCTGTACTGGCATATTTAGTGTATGGTGCCACCCTGAGCATTGTGGGTTGTTTAGTGATATCCCTGGCCTTAACCTATAGCCAATAGCACCACACCTCTCTTTTACGGCAGCCAGGTCTAGTGTCTCTAGACTTGAGCAAACGTCCACTCAAAGTAATGACACGTGGTTGAGGAGCCCAGACTTAGAATGTTGTAAGATACAGGCACTGTGCTGGATCCTGTGCAAAATAAAAGTAGGATGATGCAGGGCTCACCTTGTGTGGGTTACTCAAGTACAGATTCTATACCTAGAGTGGCCATCAGGAGAGCCTGGGGTTCAGCTGGTGAAGCCCCACAGTTTGAATATAGCGGGTCCAGAGGGTTAGAGACTTAACAGGTGATGCTGGTATTGGAGGATCCCCCAGGAACACATCTTAAGTGTTAACCAAGCTTCTGGCTCCATCCTTCATGGTTGCAGCACCTGCTGCTGCTGTGGTTAAAAATACAGTCAGACTAATTCCTTCATTCAAACGAATTCATATTTTGTATGTTATAAATTAGGCCTCAGGGGCCAGTGAGATAGATAGCTCAGTGAGTAAAGGGGCTTGCTCCCAAGCCTAACTACCTGAGTTCGGTTCCAGGACCCACGTGGTAGAAGAGAAACAACTCCTGCAAGCTGCAAGCTATCTTCTGACCTCTACCTGCATACTGTGTGGTACACGTGCCCCTGTCCCAATCCTCACCCCACACTTGCTATATGCACAAATAGAAAATTAAAATGTCATTTTTAAGTTGTTTTAAAAAGGAATTAGGCCTCAATCAACTGATGGTCAGCTCACAGTTAATGAGATGACAGAGGAAAAATAAGTAGCCGTAAGTAATGGATTTTATATAATACATTAATTTTGGCCCCCTTCTAAATTAGCAAGCCAGTGGCAGTGAACAGGCTAACCCAGAAATGTGAATGTTACCTAATTTTATAGTTTACATGGAGTTGAAACTTCAAACTTTGACACTAGGTTTGGTTTCTTGTTTGTTTTTGTTTTCATATTTTATACATTTCAGTATAAGGACAAGAGATGGGTAATTTACATGGCCCCATGCACACACATCTAACCATATTTCTTTCCCTTCTACTCCCCTTCCCTGGGACACCTGGTCTTTGTACCTGCAGCATCCTTCATGTGAGAGACGTGGTCCACATCAGCATCGTCTGTCCACACTAGCCCACACAGGTCTCCACCCAACACTATTTTGCACAAACCATCAGTTCATCTAAGGACAGCAATTTCCGCTCAGTGTGGTGATGATACCACTGAACACTGTATTTTCTCTGAAAAGTGTCACACACCCTCAGGAGGAAGTGGGGTGTGGTGTTAGTGCAGCTGTAAACACAGGAGTGTTTTGCCATTGGTGTATCCTGCAGTGACAGCTCACTCTGCTGTTTCTCATCCTGTCTGTGGCACCACGTCACAGCACTCTGCTCAAAGGACACGAGACAAAAACATGAAGCCCTGAGTCTTAGTGCTTCACCTCCTGATCCCCTCCAGGAGGAGAGGCCAACCCCAAACTGAGGTCTCAGCTTATCTGCAGCTAAGACTCTATCACATGCTTGAATCCAGTACAGCCCCTTACAGCCCAATTGGTGAGTTAGCCAATGTTTATTAAATGAATGTTTATGTCACCCCATCTACTTGGCCAGTAGTTTAGGCTT
Organism: Acomys russatus; assembly: GCF_903995435.1. Taxonomy (NCBI): domain Eukaryota; kingdom Metazoa; phylum Chordata; class Mammalia; order Rodentia; family Muridae; genus Acomys; species Acomys russatus. The sequence goes on from NC_067145.1 coordinate 58,395,684, forward strand.
ATTCTAGGCTTCACAAACTGATTAACAGTGTGAGTTGTTACATTTTCATTAGGAAATACTTCAAAGGACATATGGGGAAACCATAACTTCCTTCGCCACTGGCCACTCATAAGCATTTTCCGTGGATTAATTCTGTGAATCTTCAGAACATGGACAGACCCAACCCCTCAGAGACTCCTAGGAAGTGGGTCTACTATATGCCTCATTTTGCACATAGGAGGTCATAATCACAGAGTTTCAGATGTTTGCTTAAGATGCAGCGTTGGAATATATGGTTGACTTTATTCTTTGGTGGTCTCATTTGCAAATTAATGAGCACCTTCATGTTTTCACTCATCCCATGGTCCCCATGCCCATTGTATATTGCCAAGGAAATGTTAGATGACAGTGAAACCCCATGCGCAGGGCCTTTGGCCTCAGCTTCTTATCAAGGTACCCTCCAGGGCCCATGCCCAGTTTTGGCTCACTGGTACAGGTGGTGCAGTTTTCTTCACCAAGCACTAGCTTATCAGGAAGAAGAGGGAGAAGTCACACTGGTCCATCAGGAAGATGGCAGCATCTCAGAGGTAGCTTTGGGGATGCTAAGACAATAGCATCATAGAGATCATCTTTTCAGGGACAACTTGACATGTGGAACAGAACCTTACATTATGTCTGCTCCCTGTGAAAGGCAACACCTTTGTGCCTGCCATTCCACAGATGGGATTTCTGGCTTCCAGCATTTCTCTGGGTTTAGTCAGAGATCCAGTCTCAAGGGGAAAAGGCAAGAGGGGGATAGAATAGGACAATGGACATCCTCTGGCCTCTGGACAGGTACACAGTCACATGGACCCACATACACACATGCTCATAAACCACACATGTATATACCCCCCATACACAAACATATACATGACACACAGATACAAAAAAAACGTTGCATAAGCATAAAGTGAAAATTATGGGTACTAAGCATGGGTTCTAGTTTAATTGATAGTGTTTGGTTTTATCTATAAAATAATAATGTTTCCAGTACTTAGTGCTCAGTGTTGGGAAGATAGACATGAGAGGATATTAAAAACAAACCTCAGATTCTTTTTTTAAAGTAGCCATTGTCTTTCTTTTCTTTTTTCTTTTTTTTTTATTTTTTACATATACATTTATATTATAGCACATATATACAATAAACTACCTTCAGCAAGAAGAACCATGGAACAATCAGGAATTATATAAATGTTACATTCTTAGTGTTTTGCCTACTAGCATTTGGCAGCCTTGAATAAAATATCTTTTCTATCTTGGTGCATCTAAAATTCTGAATGTAAATCAGTATCTATCATATCTTGTCATTATCAACTGAAAACATCTATCTAGACCTAAAAAATCTTAACTCCTAAACAGCTAAGCTTCATTGTAAAACTAAATTATCTGGTCTTCAACCCCATCAGAGACTTGAGAAGGGATAAAATTAATTACCCAAGTATACAGGAGGTGCAAAACCTCAGATTCTTTAAGGGTCTGGAGTTGGGAGACTTTGTTTCGCCCCCCTCTGCCCTCCTCCAGTCAGAGCTGCCCTGAAATTTTCTTCCACTAGTTATATGTGGCAGAAGTATGTTGACAGAATCCCATGCCTAGCCTTGAGAGGCTCAGCAGTGCCCTTCCCTCTCACCCTCTTCTAGAGCACCTGCCATGGAGACAAGCCCAGGATGCTTCTAGGAGGATGTGGGATCTCAGAGAGAGAAGCTGGGCTGTCCTAGCTGTCCCCACTGTGCCAGCTCACATGCCATAAGATGTGAGCTGTCCTACTGAGAACATTTCTAATTCATGGCAGTTAATTGTGAGCAATAAATAAATGGCTGGTATTTAAGTCTCAAGGTCATTTATTGTGAGATAAAAGGTAACTCACACAGCAGGAAAGATGGGTAAAGCACAGATGTGATCTTCATGGGACTCAAAGGAGACACGTAAGCTTACAAATCCTTATTTTGCTAAGTATATTCAGTCTCCCAGGAAAGAATCTAGTGATGCAGGCCTGCAATGCCGGTTACTCAGAGATCACAAGTTCAAGATGTGAAGGAATCCTTAGATTAGTCTCTAGTGCTACCAACAAAAGGGAACCAAGCATACCACTTAGTTTTATCATGAGTAAGATTGCAGGAGTGAGGAAATGAAGTTAGGAGAGGGAAAGATGTCTTAATTAACCAAACCATAATTGGAGCACTTGAAGGATAGACGAACAGAAAGATGGCCACCGTGCATGGGCAGCCACTGTGCCATGGGCATGGATGAAGACATGCAAACTGGAATAGTGTAAACAAGAGCCCTCAAGATGGACCCAGGGCACTCCCAGCAAGCAGAGATGTGCAGGTAGCCTGGGACTCCTAGAGCCCTGCTGTAAAACAGCACTAATTAAACCCAATGCATAAGGCTTTGATTTGAAATGCTGTACTAAGAATTATAATTTGGGTTTGGTTTGGTTTGGCTTGGCTTGGCTTGGTTGTTTTTCAAGACAGGGTTTCTTTGTGTGGCTCTGGCTATCCTGGAACTCACTTTGTTGACCAGATTGGCCTCAAACTCAAGAGATCCACCTGCCTCTGCTTCCCAAGTGCTGGGGTTAAAGACCTTTTGCCACCACTACCCAGCTAGGAATTATGGTTTAACTCAATGAAGATTCACAGAATTTTCTTAGGCATTGGGGTAATTTAATCAGGACAATGCTTTTGTGGCTCTATCCATGTAAGGTAGGACTATGGTCTACATCTTAATATGTCAGTAAGCCAAGAACACAGGTCACAGCCAGGAAGGCATATAACCTTAAAGGCCACTCACACTGGCCTACTTCTGCTACGCAGGCCCTACCTTCAGGAGGCTCAGTGGCCTTCAAAATAGTGCCACAACCTAGGTACCAAGTGTTCAAAATATAAGCCCAAGGGAAACATTTCAAAGCCAATTATAACAATCACATTTGGCTGAGCAATTATACTTGGAAGTCAAATTCTTCTATTACTTCACTCCCAAGGTCACCTCTAATTTCAGTGCATTTTCTCTTTTGTATGTTAAACATTTCTGAGGCAAGTGATAACTGTTGTATTTTGTGTGTTTGGTTGGTTGGTTGGTCATTCAAGTGGTCTGAGTGTTTTGAAACAAGTTTCAGATAACCCAGGTTTGTCTCAAACTTACAATCCTCCTGCCTCAGCCTCCTGAGTCCTGGGAATATAGACAAGTACAACCATATCCAACTAGGCTACTGTTCATTTTTGATCTTGTTTAATTTTTCTCACTCTTCCTCACCACTGAGAATCTCCAACTAAACTATAGCAATGAAATATTGTCCATTTTTTAGATAAAATTTATGCTGCATGCTAGGGAGTCGGCTCCGTCAGGAAAGTGTTCGTTATGCAAGTGTGCGGACCTAAGTTCAGATCCTGAGCACCTAGGGAAGAACTTCAAGCACCATGCCTATGTCTGTGATCCCAGTGCTAGGGAGACACAATAAAGGAAATTTCCAGAGCTGGCTGACTAGCCAGTCTAGCAAAATTGGCGAGCTCTGGGCTCTGGGTTCAATGACAGATCCTGTCTCAAAAAAATTGGGTAAGGAGCAATTGAAGACAACCAACATCAACTTCTTGCACACACACACACACACACACACTAGAGAGACAGACAGACAGGCAGATCAGAGACAGAGACAGAGACGGAGAAAATGTAATTCTATCCATTGAGCTCACAAGAATTTGCAAGTTTCCTTTGCTGTCCACTTCCTTTACAGCTCCCTGTCGTTCCGTTTGAATACCACGTGTCTTTATAGGTAAAAGAAATTCATGAACGAAATGCCAGAATTCTTAGTTCCAGTGACCTACCTAGCTCTGTATACCGTCAAATCTATAAGCCAAAGCCACATGTGATCACACCAAACACTAAAACGACTGAGCTCAGGAGAGGGAAGATCCTTCAGAAATTTTGAGTTTATATAATGATAGTTTTTCAGCTGTGATAGAAAAAGTGTAGAAGCTTGCATGGGTGGGCTGCTATCTATCATGATAAGTGCTAAAACAAGATGGTTGTATCAGAGAGTAGTAAGTCATACACGAGAGATATATGTAGGGTTTCGTGAGGACATGCGAGCAAAGTGCAGATGCAGGTCACATAATTCCGCCAAGATATGCCCCTAACAGACCGTTTATCCTCTCCTCCTGCCCTATATGATACAAATCAATAAAGAAGAGGGAGACTATTAGAAATATCTATCAGAGTTTTACTACTAATAACTAACATTTATTGAGAGTTTACCGAGTGCCAATCGCATTCAAAGCATCTTTCGTATGTTTGCCCATCCTGTACTCACAGCCCTTTGAGAGTGCTAATGGTAATAGCGATACTTCCAAATGAGCAAACAGGCTAGAGAGATTAAATAACTCCCAGAGCTGGGCTCCAGAGAGCATGGATCTTCTCCAGTGACAAGTGCTGGGAAAGTCAGATGCCTTTGCAAAATAAAAGAAACACACAAGAAGATAATACACACTCACTGTGTGTGTCTGTATGTGTGTAATTATTAAAAACATGTATAAAGTATATATTATCTGATATATGTTGAATGTCTTTCCTATATTTCATACAATATGTAATAGGATATGTTATATATTATATTATTACAATACACACATATGTATGTGCTTTATATACATACATACATACATACATACATACATACATACATACATACACACATACATACACACACACATATCTATTGTGATTCCCGTGCTGGGGAGACACAATAAGGAAGATGACTGGGGCTTGCTGACCAACCATCCTAACAAAATTCACACACACACACACACACACACACACACACACACACACACACACACTCGGAGGATAAGATATGAGAGTATCTTAATAAATCCATTCACTCTTCTTCAGGGACAAATAACAACACAACTTCAGTTTGCCCTCACATAGAGGAAGACTTGGTAAGTTTCTATACATGAGAACATTGACTTACTTTTGTACGTGGACCTGAGCCTCTCTTCTGAGGTTGGGATGCAGCCCAAGAACTTAGCAAGAGAAACTCTAATGCATCCCACTGGAGGCCTGTGTGTGGCCACTCGACACTGGATGATAGTTTGAGACTCAGTTTTAGAAGTGGCTGCAAGGCAGAAAATACAACATTTTACTGCCCAGCAGTGTCCCAAGGAGGCCACGGGGCCCTGAAGAGAAGTGTAAAAGGAAGAAACTAGAGACCGAGTGGGAACTTCAAGGACAGTGAAGGTGCAGAAATGCAGGCTGGGATGAACTAGGAAGATATTCCAGGGACAAGGTACAGTTTTCCACAAACTGTAGAGCCACAGAACGGCTGCCACTCTGCACAATCCCAAGATGATTTGGGCTGCCATGTGGAGGTGTCAGGGAGGAGTGAGCGAGGTCCCACAGGGGTGGCGATGTAATCTGCTACAGTGTGCAAAGAAAGCGGGATTTAGAATTAAGCTTTGAAGAAGGGGAAGGAGATGGGACAGAGATCATGCAAATAGGTTGCGAGGCAACAGCAACAGGGGGACATCAAAGCAGAGATCCAGGCTGAGTGTCATGACAGCACTCATTGAAATGGAAGAATAAAAGGGGCAAGATATCTGAGCTGGGCCTTTAATGCCGGTATTCAGAGAGAGAGAGGCAGGAGGGTCTCTGGGCTCTAGCTTAGCCTGGTACATAGTGTGTTCCAGGTTAGCCAGGGCTATATAGTGAGGCCCTATCTCAAAACACTTTTTCTTTAGTTAAAAGAAAGGGAAGGAAACAGTTTTGAACAGGAAGATGGCATGGTCCTGATGCTTCTTGTTGGGCATGTGTGTGGGTACATATGGAAACAGGAGAGACAGTAGATGCATGACCGTATTGCTCAGCTAGCTATACAGGAGGACTTGGTCCTTGCCCTGTTAGAAACAGCTTGGCCTATCAGTCATCTTACACACACATACACACACACACACACACACACACACACACGTGTTGACTTGTAAGACTTCTGTGGATGGTAAGGAAAGATGAAATTGATTAATTGACATTTACAGCCCACCAAAGAGAACTTTGCAAGTCCAGTCCTCGGGTCTCCTGTATCACCTGCACATTTGTTTGTGTACAGCAAAGTCTGCTTTCTATTTTAATACCCAAGAGAATGCTTCTCTTCTGGCCATGAGCTCTAAGGCCCAAAGGGAACTCAGGAAACTTCTCTATGTTAATTTCATCCTCCAGTATTTAAGTCACAGACCTTCTTTATTCTTGACATGTGTGTCCACAGGGTGCCTGGTCTATCTTCTAGATGTCAACACCTATGCCTTATCATGTCACCATGACCAGACCATTGGAAAGGGACCCCCTATCAAGGCTGGAAAACAGACACTAGTATTGAGTAAAAATGCTCTGGGTGAGGACGTAGAATAAATAAATCTGGGGAAGTCACAAATTTGCATCCTTTTTAAAATTAGAAGTCTCTGCTACCTACGTAAGGTCTCTGTGGTAGAAACCCTTCCATACTGTAACATGAGCCCTGGCAGACCCAGAGACGTCTATTTCTGTGATGGATTCAGTTTGAGCTGCTGCTGCCCAATTAGGAGCCCAATGTGGAAATAGCAGCGCACGATGAGTCACCAAATGTCAGTGCAGTAGTAACTCGGGCTTTGTGAGTCAACGGTCCCTCTAGATTCAAGTCAAAATGACCTTCTTACCTTTACTAGTATACTGTGAACTAGAGCAAGGTGAGAAGAATGCTTTAAGATAATGCTTTGTTACTGAATACTAGATAATAGTTTTCAGATCTATGAGAACTTAAGAAGAGGCAGGCAAAAAGGAAGTGGAGCTGGGGAGACCGGCTCAGTGGATGAAGAGTTTGCCCCACAAGAACAAAGACAGGGGTTCAAATCTCCAGCACCTGTGTAGAAGCTAGGCAAGTGTGATAGAGATAGGGATTCTAGGGCAAGCCAGCTAGCTAGACTTGCAAGAATTAATAAGCTCTGGGTCGAACCAGAGACCCTCCCTCAACAAATAAAACGAAGAGCAATCGAGAATGACACTCTAGGGCTGGAGAGATGGCTCAGTGGTTAAGAGCACTGTCTGTTCTTCCAGAGGTCATGAGTTCAATTCCCTGCAACCACATGGTGGCTCATCACGATCTATAATGTGGTCTGATGCCCTCTTCTGGCCTGCAGGTGTACATGCAGACAGAGCACTGTGTACATAATAAATAAATAAATCTTAAAAAAAAAAAAAAAATGACACTCTAGGTCAGCTCCAGGCCTCTACATGGGCATGCACACAAAAGTACATGTACCCACACACATGTGAACATGCATGCTCACCACACACATACATATATTCATGCGAGAGAATAACTAGCAAGGAAAGGTACTTAGTTGGAGTCAATGGCAGGACAAGGAAATGGAGCAGCAGATGGGGATTCAGGCTAAGGGTGCTGAAGAGATGCATCAGTGGTAAAGAGCACATGCTGCTCTTGAAGAGGACCAGAGGTGGGTGCCCGGCACTCACAACAAACGGCTCACAGCTGCCTATACCTCCAGCTCCAGCTTCCAGCTTCCTTGGCTATGTATATTCATCCACACATATACACTGATGCACACACACATAAAACTAAAATAAATCCTTTTTTTAAAAAAGGAATCATACCAGGTCTTAAAATCTGTAGCCAACAACATGATAATTTCCATCAAAAGCTCTGAGAAAACATTAAGAACAGTGGCATTTATGAAGTACTTTGCCTTTAGGATGAGACATGCTTATACAGTAGTCAGTGGCCTAGAGTTTTGTTTTAAGTGGTTCATATCATTTAATAGCTTAGTTGCGTATGTCTGTTTGAGTGTGTGTTTGTCTTTGACGAGCAAACCATATTGAAAATATCCAAAGTAAATACAGATCAGCTGCTAATAGCTGAGAGCCAACTCCATGACACATATAAATAGACCACGTAAGAATGTTGTGGTGTCATGTTTAACTGGTGTGACTAAAATAGACTCCATTTTTATAAACTCCCTTTTGGCACCTACTTGAAGAAACAAAACCTTGAAAAATGCCCACCTTGCTATGTAGCTATCAAATATGACTGTTAGACTGAGCATAATTAACTCTTAGTTCTCACCATGGAGGTTAGCTACAGAATTTCTAAAGAGCCCTTCCCTCTGTGGGCCAGTCTGCAGAAAGGGAAATAAACCCATTTGTTCAGATGGATAACAGGACCATCGGAAGCGCTGGCTGTCTGAGATAAAACACTACATGGAAATGAAACACTAAAAATAATATGTCTTAGTGTCCCATACATACCGTGTTTGTCTTTTGTCAGTTTTCTAGGGAACAACCATGTCACCGTTTCTTCGTATTGGCTTATCCAACTTTGACTGTGGGACCTGCCAGTCCTGTCAGGGGGAGGCTGTGAACCCCTACTGCGCTGTGCTTGTCAAGGAGTATGTGGAATCAGGTAAGCTAATTGGGGTCAAGGTGGGGAAGGAAGAAGAGGTGGCTAGGCTAGGCAAGAGTGTTGAAGACAAGACCATCCATGACCTTCCAGGACATCTGGTGGAACGCAATGTCACAGTTTAGGACACTGGTGCCCAACAAAGGCCAAATTCTTCCTTAAGGACCCAGGGATAGTCATGGACTCTGGCCAGATCTACTTCACTGTGTCATTTTTCTTATATAAACAAAGATAAGGAGAATATGACATTAGGGAAATTAAGTAAGGAGTTGACAAAGAAGAGTCTACTGAGGTGAAGCATGTCATGCATTACCTCTACTGATAACTAACTTACTGTTTTCAGTGCCCATAGGTAAGTTAAGCCTGACTAGACCCAGAACTTGGAATCAGCTCTAAAGACTGCTTGTTGTGTCATTGCCTTAGCTCAGCAAGTTGGGAAGAGTCTTTAATCAGCTCGTATTCTTCACAAATGAAAGACCATTCCTGTTTCATTAACTGTGGATATATACAGGCAATTCATGAGGAGGAGAAAATCTGGATCCTGTACCCAGGACTGATTTTGTGGGTTTAAAAAGCTCTGCCAAAACAATCCCATTGGGTATGGAACTCCTTGATGATCACGCTCTCTGGTTTGCACCCCTACATTTAAATATTAAGTCTCTTCCAAAGGAAAGACAGGAAACCGCTTATCCTAGGACCTTGTCAACCTCAGTACCTTATCCTGTATCTCTGTGCACAGACATGTAATTGTAGGAAGGTATCTCAGTTCATTTATACACACACACACACACACACACACACACACACACACACACACACAGAGTACTTATGGAGAGCCACTGTGAGGGCCCTGGAGCTAGAGCAGACAGAAAAGCACACTAAAGGTGTCCATAAAGAGGGCTCCCCCTCTAGGGTTTCCAGGCTCACAGAGCAAGACAGGCAACAGGCAACGGTGTGGTGTCATGACAACAACAAGGCTGAGATCATATAGCAAGGAAAGAGGAAAAAGGGGGCAGAGACGGGAACGTTGTTCTCAATGAGGTGTCGTTAAAAGGGTGTCTGCCAGGAGTTTGGATCACTTGTGCCTACAAGAGAAAACTGAGACAGTGCATTGAGAGCATCCAGCTAGATGCTAGGAACTCTAAATTGTGGGGCTACAAATTCTATCATGTTGCGCCCTCCCCATCCCTATGTTCCTTCATGCTCACCTCATCCCGCTAGCTGCCCCGGAACGTCAAAGCTCAGGAGCCGGTCTGGACACTCTTGGTTTCTCTTCTCTCCAGAGTTCTCTACTGTCTTAAAAGTGAGAACGCAGCTTGCCCCCACCCAAACGCTTTCAAATGTCAGAGACAGCTTTGAAGTGTAAAATGGCGTTTTTCAAAGCTGCTTTTGGCTTAATGGGTCCCATAGATCCAGTTCTTTTCCCAACCTTGAGGCTCACTGACATTTGTCTCCTGCCGATCTTTTTTTTCTTTTCTTCTTTTCTTTTTTTCCTTCCTCTTCTTTTGGCCTTGCTTTTGAACCTGATCTCATCAGCCATATGGATCAAAAGACCCCTGTCAGAAAAAAGCAAAAAACTGCTTCTGCAATAGAGTGGCCGGTGGACTTTGGACCTTTGTTTTTTAATTTTTGTTCAGGTTACATTCTGAAAAGAAATCACTCTAGTTCAAAGATTCCTACTGTAGAACTTAAGCAGGTGGCCATATTTACGGTGTGAGGTTGCGTTTTGCATGATGTGCCAGGAGAATGGAGGCAAACAGGAAACAGTGCTGTTAGCCCGGGAGCCTTTGAAAACAGCAGCTCTCATTCTACACACATTGACAGTTATACTGGTTAGTTTTAAACATCAATTTGACACAGTCTAGAATCACCTGGCAGGAGATAATGACTTGCCTATAGATCATGCTGGCCTGTGGGCATGTCTTTGGAGGAATTATCTTGACTGTTAACTGATGTAGAAAGGCACAGTCCCCTTGGGTGGCGCCATTCCCTAGGCAGGGGTTCATGAGCAGTATAAGATAGGAAAAAGCTAGCCAAGAGCAGGCAGTCAACCCAGTAGGCCTGCGTGAATCTACTGCCCTCTGCCCTTGTTGTGCCTGTGCTATTATGACAAGAGGCTTGAGCTCCTGGCTGGTCTTCCCCTTCAAGATCAACCTGGGGTTCCACAAGATTCTGAGTTCTGGTCTACTTTTTAGGTAACCCTTAACCTAGGGACTGAAAATATAATAAGTGGCTTGCCTTCTGGATGCCTGCCCATCTCTGAGCATGGAGAATGGTAATAATGAAAAGGAATAATTTGATAGGGAAGCTAAAGTCTGTGATCAATAAAATCACTGGTTTTTCAAAGAACCCAAACAATCATTCATTTTTTAAAAATCCTAACCATAAAAATCTTCCCTTCCCTTTACAGGGGCTCATGAGTTTCCAACTCCAAACCGAGGAGCTATTGTCAGTTGGTGGTTTCTGAGGGAGAGGGAGACAGATTTCTTTAAAGGTGTCAGGCCTCTGCTAGATTAACCAGGCTCCAGTGGGTGTCCCCATATAAGTGAATAATATATGGAGAGTACAAGTTGGATTTGCTGGAGGTGGGGAGGAGAGAGAGAGAGACAGAGAGAAACAGAAAGAGACAGAGAGACAGATGAGAGAGACAGAGAGAGACACAGAGAGACACAGAGGAAGAAGAAAGGAAGGGAGGGAGGGAGGAAGAGAAGGGAGAAAAGGAAGGAAGAGTAAGAGAGAAAGAGAGAAAGAAAACCAGTACTCAAAGTTGCGAGGAAGCAGTGTGTGGAGAGTGGATCAGAGGCTCAGAGGTGGACCTGGGAGGAATTATGAAGAGAAATGAAGGTGAAATTATCACGATACATTGCATTCATGTATAAAATTCTCAAAGCACTAATGAAAATCTATATTAAATTTTAAAAATCACCTCCTTCCTAATCAATTCCTAACAGTGCAATAGTTTATATTTCTATTGGCCAAGTTTCCCTACAGTTTGAAATTTCAGCTTTTTCAACTCTTTGTATATCCTCAAGATAACCCTGTTACTGCCGAATGCCCATTCTATTTAGCCTCCTGTGTTATTAAAGGATGTTTGAATAACTTTACATTCCTACTTTAAGTGGATTTGCTTTTCTTTCGTCCTACCAAAGTCTTATAATTGCTAAATGTATTTAATAGGCTTATTATTATAAGAACAATAAAATACTGCTATAGTTCTCTGCTATTGAAATGATCAAAGAACATATACCAGAGAAAATCCAGTGTGAGTAGAAGACATAGCAAGATGGCTTAATTCAATTTGGAAACTCTTGTCCCTGCCCGGGGGGGGGGGGGTGCTTCTGGAAGAAATTCTTGTGCGGATATCAGCCTGGTCATACCTCATGGTTCCAGTGACCAGGGCCTTTATTTTCCTCCTTGTCTTTACGTGCATGACCAGTACTTTTATTTCTACCTGGCTTTACATGCAAGGCTGCTGCTGCCTGTGCGGCTCCCTCTGCATCACCTGCCAGCTTTAGCTTAGGGTGCATCCAGAGTGTAAACTGTATCTGCGTTCAAGGATTAGAAAAGGAAGGAAACTGAGTGTAGGGACACATGCCTGGACCACAACACTTGAGAGGCTAAGGTGGGAAGGTAGAGAGCTCAAAGCTAGCATGGACTACACAGTGAATTAGAGACCAACCTGGATTATCTTGTGACACCCTGTCTGAGGGGGGTGGGGGAGAGAGAGAAGGAGGGAGGGAGATGGAAATATGAATTCATTTGTTTTAAAGGCTATTGTCTCTGTTTATGGCAAATAAAAAATATTTAAGAATCAAAGGATCATTTCTTAATAAGTGTAACCTATGCCATGCTGTGTTTCCCGTGAATACAATAGTTTTATGAGGACTTATTTACCAGGTGCCACTGAAATTAGTCAGTCATATGACCTAAGCTATTATAGGCTAACTAAGGAAGGTTTTTAAAAAGGCATAAAAGTTTGGTGTTGTGCTTTGTTTGTTTGTTTGTTTGTTTTTTCCTTGCTTAGTATGTCACGTGGAGATAAGAATGTGGTTGTTTCTTGTATTTTTGTTGCTTGTGATTTTCTGAGACACAGTTTCTCTACATGGCACAAACTGGCTGTGAACTCTCCATCTTCCTACCTCAACCTCCTGTGGGCTGGCACTACAGGTGCCCAGCCATAAACATGCCCAGTTGTAACCTTGCCTGGATGTAACCATGCCCAGACATAACCATTCCCAGACATAAAAGGATTTTTAAAGGTTATTTCCTCAGATGTTCACTGTCAAAGTGAAGCAAAACAGCACCGAATGGGAAAGGAACATTTCCAGTTTAAGCAGTTCTCAGCTAGTTGTTGCTTACACTATCTATATTGGATTTGTAAGACGTAATGTGTTTCCTGGCATCTAATCATGGACCTGTCCCATGTGCCCTAGATTGTCTGAGTGAATTATCTCTGACTTTGCCTCAGCCTTATGTATAAGAAAGCAACAGGAATGGCTGCCACTACCCAATGGAACTGAATTATTCTCCATAGCTTGCAGAAGAGCAATGAGACAATATTTTTTTCTCTTCCTAGAAAATGGGCAGATGTATGTCCAGAAAAAGCCGACCATGTACCCACCCTGGGACAGCACCTTTGATGCCCACATTAACAAAGGGAGGGTGATGCAGATCATCGTAAAGGGCAAGAACATGGACCTCATATCAGAAACCACCGTGGAGCTCTACTCCCTGGCGGAGAGATGTCGCAAGAACAATGGGAGGACAGAGATATGGGTAACTATCAGCGCTGTGAACTGGAAGGAGGCTATGCATCCACGCCTTGACTTTCTGGTCCTCCCATTGTGCTGGGATGACAGTTGTGTGCCACCACACACAGCTAGTGTGTACCATGCTGCTCGACACTGAGCAGCGTGAAACATCCCTGTCATCCCTAAGGCTCGAGGACACTAGCTGTGAGTGAGCAGATTCCCTATCACGTGCTGGATGGTGATTTGATAGACAGTGAATTCATGAACTAGAATATGTATTGAAAACTTCAAATCTCTTTCATGCCAATGTATAGAGAGAAGGGTCTCAGGCTATAAATGTTACTGATTTATTACTCTTAAGGTTCCTCTTTGTTGGACAGGCTCTTATCTACATATCACCTTATCCAATGTGTGAGGACAAGCCTCATTTCATATCTTGATTTCCCTCTCAAGCCTTTGCCAATGTTTCTTTCAGCCATAGTGAAGTCACTTATCTTACCTCATCCTAAGAAATGTGTCACTCACAAATCATGATGGCGTAATAAGTTTTGGAAGAGCTAGATTGTCACTGTGTGGGCAGCAGATGTTTAGAAATAGGAGAAGGGAAGACAATATATGAAAAAGCAAAACAAGCAAATGAGAATTTCTAGTTTACACAACCATCTTCTATATAGGTTGAAATCCAGAGAATGTTTTCCTGTGTTTGTATCATTTATGCTGAAGTAGCAAGAATTTCCACCTTTCTGCCTATTTCTCGCTATAATTCAGATGTTAGCAAGACTTCTAAAAGTCTTTCAAGTTGCAGCTTTCACCTGGGAATGATAGAAACCTAGAACTGACATTTTGCCTGCTTGTGGACTCACATTGGTTTTGGCATCTTAAAATCATTCTTTTTGTCACTAAGTTAATAAGGGCAAACACGTCAACACGTCCTTAAGATACCCATGCTTACACAAGCTTAGGAGATGCCATTCGAAAGCACATATGGCACACTCCTTCACCCCATTTGGAGAGGGGATTGTGGGAACCCCAACTCCTCTGGAGTGGCTGCCTAGGCAAGTAGGGAAGGTGGAAGAACTGCAGGATATTGCAGGTGGGTTTTGTTTGCTTTTTGTTGTTTGTTGTTTTGTTTTGTTTGGTATTGAATTTATACAATTCCAACTAAAGAATATGTGGGCTCTGCTGGGTGTGAATCACAGAAAGAGTTCGGCTAGGCAAGGAGAAGGAAGAGACGAGCTACAGAAAACACACACACACACACATGTATGCATGCATGCACACATGCACACCTGTGCGTGCACACACACACACACACACACACACACACACACACACACACACACACACACTTTCCTGTGCCTGCTTATGTCCATGCATTTCTACTTCCCTCCTAATTTACGGTAGTAGAACTAGTCAGCTCCCTAATTTTTATAATGATAACCTATCCATGTTTTTCTCTCAGTGAAGGAACAGATAGGGTTTTTGAAAATCTTTTCATAATAATTTATGGACTTTATTCACAAGCTATTTGCATTTCTATTTCTATTTCTTTAAAGTTTCACTTAATTTCATATCCCAGGTTTAGCCGATTTTTCTCTTGTTTTGTTGAGACAGAGCCTTTTATGCAGGCCAGGCTAGCCTTGAACTATCAGCGGTGCTCCTGCCTCAGTCTCTCAAGTGTTCAGATTGCAGGAACCAACGGGTGTACGCTTAGAAGACACTTCGTTCTGCAGACTAGCACTGTTGGGTATCAGTACATCACAGTATTCATGTCCTTATGTGCCAACTAGCACACGTTCTCTACTTTTAAGCCTTATTTTTTTTTTTAGGGTTCTTGATTTACTTTTATCTCAAGCACCCTCAGATTATTCTGGATTTAATTTTTCTTGTTTCTGTGAGTATATTCCATGAAATATTCTTTTTTATATCCAAGCATTTGTAAGGTGACTAAAGAAAAGTTTAATAGGCATTCATATAGGTATATGTTATATACATTATATTATATATGCATATGTGAGTAATTAAATTATCTGGTATATATTTTAGAATAAGAATATGCATAGTATTTATATATTCTATATATTATTACAGTTATATCAGCACTACATATATGTGCATGTGAATGTATGTGTGTGTTACAAACAGTATTATGCAGAAGATTCCAGAGCAAATTATCATTTTAAATTAGGATCCCATGTGATGTGACATATACAGGAGCAAAATGTCTTAAAATGGATTTCTTTATTTAACAACAACAACAACAACAAAGATTTTCTCAAGTTTGCCTTTCATGTCCCCCCTGACTGTGTGTTCCCCAAGGCTGCAAGAATCTGTAAGGTCTTTGCAGTTGCTCCCCAGCACTTTATAAAATATGACTTTCCAACAGCTTCCTGATTTGATTTTCTCCATCACCACTACTTTCGGATTGTTAATGATCCTGTGGTGACGAAGTCCCACAGTTTCCTTTGGAAATGCTCCCCAAGTCCCCCCTCTTGTTCTGTTTCTGCCTCTGTTTTCACTACACTAGCAGTTGTAGAACAGTAGTGCCCATTCTCATGGCCTAGAGCACTTCTCTTTACACTAATCTGTTTAAGTTTGTACAAGAATGTATAGTTATCCAAAAGCATAGCATTATTACACCAGAAATCTCTGCTGGGTCACCTTTGAGCCGTCTCTCATCTTAGTCTATTTCACTAATGGCACAGTATGATGGTTTTCCATATATCATATATACACATGTGCATACATGTGCGTACATACATATACATACATGTGTGTGTGTTTATATAGATAACTCCAAAGGGGGTCTGTCCTTTTTACTACTGTATATGTCATATGAAATCCTGTGTCCTCCATAAGTCCTTTAAAATGGTATCTTCTACATAATACTGCTTATAATGTATATGTAGTACTTATCATTTTAATAATATATAGAATATACAAATACTATGCATATACTTGGTCTAAAATAATTGCTCACATATGCATATATAATATAATGTATATAATACGCACATATATAATACTTTCAAGCACCACCTATTAAACTTTTCTTTCATCCGATTACAAATCTTTGTGGTAGAAAAAGAATAGTCCATGGGGCTGGAGAGATGTCTCAGCAGTTAAGAGCACTGGCTGCTCTTCCGTATGGACCCAGGTTCAATTCCCAGCACCCACATGACAGCTCACAAGTATCTAAAATTCCAGTTCCAGGGGATCCACCTACCTCACAAATGCAGGCAAAATACCAATGCACATAAAATAAAAATAAACAAATTATTTTTAAAAAAGAATACTCCATGGAATATACCCTGACTACCCAGATGCACAGCCCACACAGTAAGCAAGAGAAGGCCCCTCAGAGCAGGACTTATCTTTACTACAGAAGATCTACTTTTCCCCATGTGGGCAAGTCTTGGATACCTCTGTCATGATTAATATCTGGGGCTATGCTCATACACTCTTCAGGTAAGCCCCCTGCAAGAAAGCAGGTTCCAATTTCCAAGTATGTTTCTTCTGTCAGTTTCAATCCTCAAGTAGGAGGAATGAATTACTGAGGCTTTCGTAAGAGGACAGCCACTATCCCGGGTGCTGCGCTGCTGCTGCCGCCGAGCTTGAGTGGAGTTGGTTAGGGGGATCCTAGAGCCAGGGCTGGCCTCACATTCTGACAATATTTCTCTCCTTCTCTCATCCAGTTAGAGCTGAAACCTCAAGGCCGAATGCTAATGAATGCAAGATACTTTCTGGAAATGAGTGGCAAGTGACACTTCTTCTTCCTGTTTGGGGGTGAGGAGGGCATGGCTTGTTCAGATATGGCTCATCTTGCTTCTGCAGTATCCTAGGGGAAAAATAGGAGAAGAGAGAAGTGCAAAGAGTTCTTCTCAACGGTGCTCAGGCAGAAATCGAAAGCAACTGTTTTGGCCAGGCAAACATAGAACAAATATGAACACGTGAGCATAGTATAAATGCAAACATAAAACATTTACAGAGCTGATCTTTAAATGGTGTAAACCCATATGCCTGGCACTTTTATGGTCTCTCTATTTTAGTTTGGGAATTTAATGTGAGTACAAAAGGCTGCTCCTGCAGTGCTGTGTGAATGCTCATTGCCTACATATAAATGATGTTCTATACCCAACATTCCGCTGTATTAGCAAACAAAATAAGAAACTGAAACTGAAAATATCTTCTGTGGAACTAGCATCAAAACCTAAGGCCTAACGTTGGTTACCTCACGTCCTCTGAGGAAAAAAGAAGGATATGCAAACGAACTGCCAAGGAATTTTAGTTCTGTGTCCTGGATAAACTTGGGTCCCAGAAATTCAGCTGATAAGCACTGTTTACCAGGTGCCTGTGACAGCCAGTCGGGTCTGTCCCTGTGAACTAATTTCTACTGCTTATAAAATCCAAATCCACAAAATAAGCATGAGAAACTGGATGTTTTTAGTCAGCTATTGTTACTTCAAGTTCTATACTAGTTATCTAAAAATGCTTAAGATTAAAGGGTTTCAGATTTTGAATTACTTGGGTGGGAGGGCATTGGGAAATTTGGTATATGGGGATTTGAGTCCAAGTCTGAACAGAAAATTATCTTATGATTCATATTACATGTTACACACCAACCTGATGATGTTATATAATATTTTGAATAATTTTTCCCATGAGGCAATGCTTTGTAGTGTAGATCTTTCTAGTTGTGGATTTTATCTATGCCCCCAAAAAATGTTTAGCATTTTGGAGTTTGGACTTCTTGATTCAGGATGCTCAAAATGTCCCACAAAAATAAGAGTTTTAGTTCAGAGATTTACAGTGCATTTGACATATGTAAGTCCTAATATGCCCAGGTCCAAATAACATTATGAGACAAAAAGGGTAGTCTTGGAACACTTCCCAGTTATTTGGAAATTTTAAGTCATGGTTATTAAATCTTTTAAGTCTGCAAATGAATGTAGCGGTGTGCTACACTTTTCTTGTTGTTCTTAGAAGGGCTTGTTGATGAAGGAAGGAAGGAAGGAAGGACAGAAGGAAGGAAGGAAGGAAGGAAGGAAAGGTTTGTTTGGGCTCAAAATTGAAGAGATAAGTCCACTGTGGTGGAAAACACATGACAACAGAAACTCAGGGCTGTGAGGACTCTACCTCATGTGTCACTGTTACATTAAGGTCAGAAATAAAGCATTCCTCTTGGAGTCATTTAATCTAAAGAGAGTGTAGATTTGAATTCTAGATTTCGTTCTGTCTTCTGTCTGCTGTCTGTTTAATGAGTATGACTCTGTGCCTGCCTGGATGCCCCGCCCCTGTCCCTCTCTGCCTGTCTCTGTCTTTGTCTGTCTATCTCTCTCTCTTCTCTCCCTCCCTCCCTCCCCTCCCTCCCTCCTCCCCCCCCTCTCTCTCTGTGTGCATCTGTGTGTGTCTCCGTGTGTGTGTGTGTTGTATGAGCTGTGTATTATGTGTCTGTGTGAGTGGCGTCTGTCTGTCTCTGAGTAGGGAAGTGAAACTGCCTCTAACAAAGGGCCTCATTCTTTGTTTATGGAACAGCATAGAAAGCGTCACATGAGGAAGGAATGGGTTACTTTACAGAAATCTTTAACAGAGTTTTCAAAGAGATTAAATCACCCACTTCAACTGGCCCCAACTGACCCAGACAGCAAACATTATTATTTATCAACTAATATCCATAAATAGTTGCCTTCAATCTTTATGGTAGATTTTAGGAAGTTGCTTTTAACTTCTGTGCTTGCTGCTTTCAGCAGATGATACGCAAGCTTTACTTTGGGGCAAGGAAGAGTATATGACTTTAAATAGTACCTGCGTTTTAGATTAGGTTGTAAAAGTTGGTTATGTAAAAAATCCAAGGCAGGCAAGGTTGTTACATTATTCTCTTAAAGGCAGGTCACACAGGGCTGGAGAGATGGCACAGCGTTGGAGGTTAGGCCCACAACCAAAAAATATATAAGTCAGGTCAAACAAAGACAAAGTGCGCAGTAGGATATCAGTCCTAAGTGACCACAGGCATGTTGTTAACTCTGCCTCTGAGGTCCAGCAAAAGTTCCGGTCTCTTACAACTTAAGAAACATTTCCAGAATCTTGCACTGTCACCCAAGGCGGCTGATCACCTTGGTCTTCCATTAGGAAGCAGAGAAAGATAAATGCCAGCTAGGGTTCAGCTTGAATGCCAGCTCTCATCTTGCTTTCTTCTCTTCCTCTTTCTATTAGTCTGGGATCCCAGTCTGTGAGATGGTGTGGTCCACATTCACTGTGGGTCTTCCCTCCTCAGTTAACCCTCTCCTGATACACCCTCACGGGTGTTCTCAGAGGCATGCCTCTTAGATGATTCTGAATCTCTTAAAATTGACAGTGAAGACTAACAACCACCACAAGTTAGCTCCCCTTCAACTTAAGACCCAAACACATCTCTTTAACTCAGATCATTACCCCCTGGGCCCCCCAAAAGTGCCCATAACCATCTCACAATGTACTTGGCTCACCTCCAGGAGCCCCCTAAATCTTAATAGTTCTAAAGTTGTTCAAAACCCCAAAAATCTCTTCTGAGAATCAAATCAATCAGTCTCTTAGCTACGAACCCCTTTAAAATCAAGTGACAAGTTATAAACTTTCAATATACAATGGTATAGACTTCAACATTTTCATTCAAAGAGAGATTTAGGGACATAGCAAAGAAGTAATAAGACTTAAACTCTGCAAGGGAAATACAAATCATGTTTCCATGTATCTCCATGTTTGGCATCGAAGGCTTTTAGTGGCAGCATCTGGGCTCCAATAGGCCCAGATAGCCCTGTCCCTCCAGATCTGTTACCTGTGCATGTAACTGTCTTGGACTTGTTCCATTCCATGCTTGTTGCTGCCCTTGGCAGACACCCCACTATTCTGGTATCTCCAGCATCCTGGAGTCCACATTTCACCTTAGTGTTCATTATCATAGCTTCATGGAATGGCCTCTCGGGGCCTTCCTACGAGGAATCCAAGCCTGTCACAGACTGCCAGACCTTAGCAGCTTTCTAAAACCTTACTACAGTCCTCCATGACCCTATAGCCTTGCATGCCTACAAAGCTAGCACTAAGCCAATGATACTGACAAGCTGTGCTGTTAGTTTGAAGTGATCCTGGCCCCTTCTACCACACTGCTCATGGTCTCTGCACACCTTGCAGCTGAACCTCGTAAAACACTTGCCAAGGCACTGAACAGGGAACTCCTTTATCAGCCTTTTCTGTTAAGGCTCTTTCCTTTCAAATGAATTTAGATTTTTCACAAGTTGAAGCCTTCGGTAGGTGGGGAGGACCTTGCTAGGCACTGGTAAAACTGTGTACCTTTCCCTTGCTCTAGTATGAGCCCCAGGACAGCACTGGCTGAACCACCTCTTATTCAACTTCATGACTAGGTTCTAGGTTAGGCATAGACGAAGAGATACATGATTATTGAGATCCCCTGACATTCTGCAGTTTCAGTTCCCTTTTGGTTCCTGTATGCCAGCTGTTCCAAATGCCTGTCTACCTTCTAACAAGCTCCTATTTTTGTTTTGTTTTGTTTTGTTTTTTATAGTCTCTTACCTTTCTTCCCATCTTGATGGTTGGCCTTGGCTCAGTGTAATTGGTGGCAATTTCATCTGCGCTCTTGTGCTTTAGGATACAGCTGTTTGCGTCTGGTTTCTCTTCCTGTTCCTCTGTCTTGGAGAAAGTTCTTCCCTTTGTTGACCTCATGCTTCATCCTGGTGATACTGCCCCAATCATGTGCATCCTCTCTAATGCCAACTTTCCCTTTCTCTGCAGCTTCCTCCTGACCGCGGGGATGCCCTATATCAAGCCTTCTATTAATCATTTTGCCTTCTCTGGGTATTTCTTTTCTCATATCATGACTTTTCTATTACATTCTTGTTTTTCTTTTCTTTTCTTAAGACATGATCTCAGGTGGTCCAGGCTGACTTCAAGCTTGCTATATAGTTGAGGGTGTCCTACAACTTTTGATCTTCTTGCTTCTGCTGTCCACAAGCATGCCTCACTGTACTGGTGTTTTTGCTATAGTGGAAATTTAGCCTAGGATTTTGTGTATAGTAGGCAAGAAGGCTGCCAACTAAGATCATGCCCAGCTCTCCCTGGCATTTCTTGAAGATGTAGCCCATACATGCCAGTTATTTTTTTTTCATTGCTCCTTTAATTTCTCCACCCATTTTCCCTTTTATTGAAAGGGAAAACGATATTTACTGATTCTGGTTTCCCCTCCCTCTACTCCTCCCAGATGCTCCCCTTTCATCCACGTCCATCTGCTCTCTGTCTCTCACTAGAAAACAAGCAGGCTCCTCTGGAATGACAATAAAACAAAGCTAAATCAAATATAATAAGATGAAACAAGAACCAGCACATTGGAATTGGAGAAAACAGACAAACAGAAGAAAAAGAGCCCAAGAGAGTGCTCATAAAACAAAGACCCGCTGATTTGCACACTCAGGAACCCCACAAAAACACTAAACTGGAAGCCATAAGATAAATGCAAAGGCTGCTATGAACATGGTTGAGCAAATTTTCTTGTGTGCTGAAGCATCTTCTGGGTATATTCCAAGGAGTGGAATAGCTGAGTCTTGAGGAAGCCCTATTCCCATTTTTCTGAGATAGCACCAGATAGATTTCCAAAGTGGCTGTACTAGTTTGCATTCCCACCAGTAATGAAGGAGTGTTCCTCTCTCTCCACATCCTCGCCAGCATGTATTGTCATGTGAGTTTGATTTTAGCCATTCTGATGGGTGTAAGATGGAATCTCAGAGTTGTTTTGATTTGCATTTCTCTGATGACCAGGGATGTTGAGCATTTCTTTAAGTGTGTCTCAGCCATTTGATATTCCTCTGTTGAGAATTCTCTGTTTAATTCTGAGCCCCATTTCTCAATTGGGTTATTTGGTTTGGTGGCGTTTAATTTCTTGAGTTCTTTATAAAGTTTGGATATTAGACCTTTGTCAGATGCAGGGATGGTGAAGATTATTTCCCAGTCTGTAGGCTGTCGCTTTGTTCTTTTGACAGTGTCTCCTGCCTTACAGAAGCTTCTCAGCCTCATGAGGTCCCATTTATTAATTGTTGACCTTAAGGCCTGGGCTGTTGGTGTTCTGTTCAGGAAGTTGTCTCCTGTGCCAATGTGTTCCAGGCTCTTCCACTTTTTCTTCTAACTGATTTAGTGTCTCTGGTTTTATATTGAGGTCTTTAATCCATTTGGACTTGAGCTTTGTGCATGGTGACAAGTATGGGTCCAATTGCATTTTTCTAGCCTTATTCATGATCGCCAGAACATGGAAACAGCCTAAGTGTTCCTCAGTAGAAGAATGGATAAAGAAACTGTGGTACATTTACACTATGGAATACTACTCAGCTATTAAAAACAAGGAATTCCCAAAATTTGTGGACAAATGGATTGAACTAGAAATGATCATAATGAGTGAGCTAACTCAGAAGCAGAGAGACTCAGATGGTATATACTCACTTATAACTGGACACTAGCCCAAGGGGCAGGTCCCATGAAAGTCTGCACCTACCAGGAAAGTGGGATAGAGGTGAGAACATCCTATTGAGACTCTAGGTGAGAAAAATATGGAGGATAGGGAAGTAGGTGGATCCAGAGGGTCCTAGAAACCTACAAGAGGAACATTATGATGGGTGGATCTGAGCCCAGGGGTTCTGCTTGATCAAAGGCACCAACCAAGGACAAAACGTGCAGTCATCATCAATCCCCTACCCAGATCTAGCCAAGGGACAGAACATTCTCCACAGTTAAGTGGAGACTGGGGACTGACTTTCACAGAATCTCTGGTGCCCCATATTTGGCCATGTCCCTTTGTGGGGAGGCCCAATGGCACTCGGAGGAAGGATAGCGGACTACCAAGAAGAGTTGTGATACCCTAGCACCATATTCAGGGGGAGGAGGTCCCCCTTGGTCACAGTCATAGGGAAGGGGATTGGGGTGAAAGTGGGAGGGAGGGAGGAATGGGAGGATGTAGGGGATGGGATAGAAAATGAGATGTAATATAAATTATTTTATTTTTCAATAAAAATGTGTTAAAAAAAAGATAAATGCAAAGGGCCTGAAGGGTAAACAGAATTATAAAAAAAGAATATATAATAAAATTAAAAATACAATTTTTAAAAAATGGAAGAGATCTGACATAACATTATATGACAAGGAGCCTCCAAAGATGCCACTGAGCTTGTTACTGCTGGCCATACGGCCTGCTCTTAAGGGTTTCCCCAGTAAGACGCCCTTGGAGGAAACCAAATTCTCATTTGCAAGTGGTTATCAGTTGGAGATGGCTTCTGGGTTAGGGATGGGGGGTGGGTGTCCAGCTCCCTCAAGTCTTAAACCCTAAAAGTCTGGCTTACATCTTGGCCAGCTGCTAACATACGTTCCCTGAGACATAGAACCTTCTGGACAAGTTCCTAGTTCTTCAGCCTCCAACTTCTTTGCCATTTGTCAAATGCTGAAGGGACATTTTTTTCTTCCTTAAATTTTCAACTTTCTCAGCTTGGTTTCCTCAGCAGTTTGTTTTCCTTCGCCCTCCCAACCATCCGAGTCTACTTTGCACTACACACCCTGCCTCTTAGAACAAGCTGCTGCTCTGTGTGTGTTTTTAATGTTTCCCTGGCTTAGCTGTAGATACTCAATGACTAGGATTCAGCTTCGAATTCTGTACGATGCTCAGCACAGAAATTTCCTCAGAGATGCCCAGGAAACATCAGTGTTTGATTAACTGCAAACAAGTCAATTGAATAAAAGATGCAATTAAATAAAAGATCTGGAGCTGGAGTAGTCTAATGTGCATAAGGTTATATACATAGATATATAAATGATATAAGCATGGACTTGGATGTTAGGCGTATATATATGTATTTATAATAATACAATTAGGGCTCTAGGATATTCATTTTTATCCCACAAATTACATGTATTTTATACTTTTGTTCATTCCATTTTATTGCTCTGAACTAAAAAAGAAATGTCTGATTTTACTAAGAATCGATACATATGGGTCATAATTTAAAGATGTATCTCTATAGTTGTTCCATAAATTGAGGAAGAAAATGATTAGCTTGGTGACAGTCTCTCACTCACTGACACCAAGCTTAGTTTTTTTCCCATCATAATTCCAAATGAAGTAATCTGATGTATCTGTCCTGAAAGTAGTGGGCAAAGCATCACGGCCCGTCCGAGGAGCCGTGAGAAAAGTATCGGGAATTCCCTGCACTGAGGAGCTCCAGGTTTCCACAGAATAGACCAAGGGACGGCTGCAAGGAAGATGCGAGCCCTAAACTGCATCATAAAACTCGGATGAAATCCTAGGAAAAGGCCTTTTACCTGCACAAAATCTCCACATTTGTCTAGCTATTTTGCTATAGACAGTGACAAAGTAAGGTTCCTTGGCAGAGACACCCACCTTAAGTGCGTGGTTAGACCCCTCACTGCTGAGCCATAATAGAAGCAATTTAGTTCCATATTGCTAATTGCCAATGCATTTGCAATGTGATGAGTACTAATTCTAAATTCCCATTTTTGTTGATAAAAGAAAAATAGCAAGTGATCCAACAATTTCCAACCTCTCGCAAATTATGATTCTAAGCACTATAGTCATTAGATTTATTATCCTTGCTTTAGTGTCAACGTAGTTTCCACTATTTCCTTTACTGTTTGCTGAGATGATTTTTCTCTGTTTGCTGAAGTGTTCATTGCGCTACTTAGTGACCTACCATTTTGTGCTCCTCGTGGGTCATGGGCATCAGCTTTGGCATTATAGGTATTCTCAGGATTTTGTCATCTTAGATTCCTTCAACCCTTTGGAAAAATGTCATCTGAGCATAGGATGTTATTGAAAATAACTACCCTCGAGCCCAGAGCTGATCAATACATTTAAATTTGACGGCTTGATGGAAGCGACACAGGATTGCCTATACATCTAAAACCTTAACTTTGAACTCTTAATTTTCTGGCACTTTCTATAGCAGAAGCTGGAGCTCACGTATCTGATCTCTGTTGCCATCAGGAAGCAGAACATTAAACTTCTCCTCCAAAGTTCTTTGCCCTCACACAAAGGGTTGGGCAGCTCCCTTAAGCCTTTGGTAATCTGTCTAAACCCAGCTCTAGGCAAGCATACTGACACCAGAGTCCCCGCCTTCTCATGTCACTGTCAGTCGCGTCACTCTGTGGAATCACAGACTTGAAATGTCAGAATTCTAGTTTTAGAAACTGAACAGGGCTCAGAGAAGTAAACAACAGACCAAACCAACCCTTTAGCAATGCCTCATATGGTGATTCCATACTGTCAAATTAGAGCAGTTTGCACCTTCATGAGCCCAGGGAGGGTCAGCATGTACACCTCGCACTCACAGCTTCGGCCCCCCACCCCCAAGTGCTGTGACCATCATGTTGCTTCACGGATCCCTGTCTTCTCTCTACAGACACGAAGGACATGAGCGAATTTGAGAACGAAGGATTCTTTGCATTGCATCATCGCCGAGGAGCCATCAAACAGGCTAAAGTCCACCACGTCAAGTGTCACGAGTTCACAGCCACCTTTTTCCCTCAACCCACATTTTGCTCTGTCTGCCATGAATTTGTCTGGTACAGTAACTTGGCATTTTTCTCACAGGCTTAGAGCTATGCATTCTGTCACTGCTAAGCACTGTGTGCTCTGCTGTGAGGGACTAACAGCTCCCAAAAAAATGTTGCCTGTCCCTTTTATTTTAGTCATGTGACAAGGCAAGGCTTTGAGAAGGGACAGGACTGCTTTGAGGAAGGAAGCAAGCGAGGGGAGAGAAAGCGCCAGAGTCCTAGCATTCTCTCCAAGGGCACACTCCCCATGGCCTTACTCCCTTCTACCAGGTCTGGGCTCCTTTTGGTTCAAATATCGCCATTGGCTGGCTCCCAAAACATCAGCTTTGGGGCATATCAGAGCCAAACGGTAAGAAGGCCCAACAGAGTTTTGGTTTTGGCCAAATGAGAGCTGCTGGTATACGAGGGACGGAAGAGATGAGGGTGTACTGTTATAGTAAGCAAAGCCAGATGATTTTATAGTCAACATCTTCATCACCCCAACAGCCCAACTGCCGCATTGCTGCAGTTTGCACTAGACAGCACTACCCTACTGTAACAAATGGCTAAAATGAAGCTCTTGGGTGTCTTAGCCTCGGAGATGAGTGTAACCACGCAGCAAAAGCTATGGTAGAGTGGGAGTGAAATGGTGCTTGCTTCTGCTCCCAACATCTGTGCCTGCTAAGAGACGCTGGTCCCTTGGGCTCCTGCAGAACCTTTACTGCACAAGTCCCACTTCATGGGGTAACATCCAGCCAGCAGATTAGGGCGAATGCTCATTAGCAGGATTTTCTCTAATCACCGACCTCCTTTGCTTCCTTTGTTTGTAATCTCCAGTGCTGCTCAGGAATGCGTCTTTAGACTGAGCTCTGTGGGTGGCTGATTCTCAGGGTCCCAGAATAAGGAAATAAGATAACCTTACAGATGAGCATGCTCATCGGTGTATAAGCCAAGAGTGAGTGAGGTGATGCCTTTTTAAATGAGACAGTGACTTTTTCAGCGAGGGGCATAGAAATTTATTGCTGGGAGGAGCTTGTGATACATTAAGTTCTGGTGTTGTAGGCATATGTTTGCTTGAAGATGCAAAAATGAGAAGGAATTCATCTCATTTAATTGGTTATAAAATAAATTAAGTAAAGTAACGTGAACTTAAAATACCTTCTTGGTAAGCGATGCATGTGGGTTACTGGTCTGAGGAAGCACACTGTGGTCTCAGGGATGTCTGCAGTCCCATTTACCTCTGGAATGTGTCTGTGGCTCATGTCGATGTGAACATGGAATTTAATCCAGCACTGCTTTGTTACAGGGGCCTGAACAAACAGGGCTACCAGTGCCGACGTGAGTACAAAGCATTTTGCTGGCATCCTCGGGGTTCTTTGGTTTGTTCCTTGACCACCAGAAATCACAAATGGCAATTGTCTCTTTGCAGAATGCAATGCAGCAATTCACAAGAAGTGTATCGACAAAGTGATAGCCAAGTGCACAGGATCAGCTATCAACAGCCGGGAGACCATGGTACTGGCATATTTAGATTCCACTTATTTATTCTCTTTGACTTTTCCATCAAATGGGATTGTCAGCCTCACTCTTAATCTCAATAGCTACTAAAAGCTTTGGTGAACACAAGCTGTCTAGACACCGTGAGTTAAGTGTTTTGAAGGGTAATAATTTGTTCTCTGGGTTATCTTTATCTCTTGTACATTCAAGGGGCCATTGTATCAGGGTTTTGTTGTTCACCTAACCCTGGAACAGTACTGCCCCACAGAAATAAGATGAGACACATGTGTGTAATTTTAACCTTTCAATTGGCCACAGCAAAGAAGAAAGAGACAGACAGGGTGTGGTGCTGCAGGGCTGCAGCTCACAGCACTGAAGCAGGATGATTAAAAGTTCAAGGCCTGTGTGAGCTACAGAGTGAGTTCAATGTCAGGCTGGTCAGTTCAGCAGGACTCTGTCTATAGAAAATATAAAGCAGGCGAGCAGCATGGCTTAGTGCTAGTGTGCTTGTCTGGGGTGTGGTGTGAGAGGCCCTAGCTTCAATCCCTAGAACCACAAAAATAAAGCTAAATAAAGGAGGAACAGGTAAAATTCATTTTAGCCATATAGTTAATTGAACCAAGGCTATTACTATTTCAGTATATAATCAGTATAAAAAAAATCAACATAAAAATACTTTACACTATTTTTCATTACCGAGTCTTCAAGCCCTACTATGTAATTTGCACGTGTTTCTCAAGTCTAACTCACCACCTTACAGGTATTCACTAACCCTGTGTGGTTCCTTAGTTCTCATACACAAAGATCAGACCAAGAGTCTCCAGCTGTCCTATCTCGAGACCATTGGGCCTCCTCTCAACATTTCAAATGTTCCTAGACCTTGGCCTAATTTTTGTATTGGCATTGTGCAAACAGCAAATGAGTGCCTCCTTAGCTCCCATTTGAAAAAAACTGCCCATATCCCCTCTCCCTGACACAGTAACCCCATCTGTCAAGACAGATGCCTCAGACATGAGCTATGACCCTGGTGCTTGGCACAAGCTTTGGCACATGCAGATGTGCTCACACATGTGTGCTCGCACCTGGAAGGGCTGCCAGCTTCTCCAGCTGCCTCAGGAAGGTGGTAGGCAGTAGGATGGGTAGAGGACTTATGCTGCCCATGTTCTCACTACAATCACGGTGAGCGATGCATCCAGGAGACTATCCAAAGTTTGAGACCTGGGGACACCCATGCAGCCAGGCCTTCCATCTGTCTTTTAGTTCCACAAGGAGAGATTCAAGATCGACATGCCACACCGATTCAAAGTCTATAACTACAAGAGCCCAACCTTCTGTGAGCATTGTGGGACCCTGCTGTGGGGGCTGGCGAGGCAAGGACTCAAGTGTGATGGTGAGTGCATGGGAGTCATTGTGGGGAGTCATTGTGGGTCCTGTGCGCAGCCCCAAGGTTGCCTGTGCCTCGCGAAGGGACGCAGAGAGACTCTAGAGTGATGACCTCTGTGCCCATCCTTATGTGCCCACGAAAATGAATGCCACCTCCCTGAGACATCATGATGTCTTCATATATGAGAAAGTCAGATTCAAGTTTGAGGCTCAGTAACTTAGGGTCAAGGTCAAGGTTCAATAATTCAAGATCAAAGCTTAATAGTTCATGGTCAAGGTCAAATATCCTGTCCCTATATTTCAATGTTATACCTCTCCCCTGGAGTGACAGGAAGACAGCATTCCTCTTTTGACTGGTCCTTTTGCCAAGGACATTTTAATCTGCTGTCTCCTTAGATTCAGGACTATCCCATATTAATTCTAGCAGACCAAGCTGTGTGGAGCCCATTTTTCTTAGCACCAGCTAATGAGATTTTTCCTGTCACACCATCAAAGAGAAAACATGCAAATGAATTTGTCTAGTGGACGGGTCTAGTGAGAGGAATTCTGGGACTTTAGCTGCAGAGTGCACTTCTAAACTATGGCTGTAAACTCCAAGTGCCAAGAGGAGACTGTACCCAGGACTGACCACCCTCTTCCTTCCTCTGGGGATTGGCTCATTGCAGGTTACTGGGTTATTTCTAAGCTATAATTAGTATTATATCATTTTGTTTTTATTGAATTTATATACAAGCCACTCTTCGCTGATAATGGAAGTCCTCAGACCTACAGTGAAAAGAGAAACAAGGCATTCTTGATCTAAAATTCCCAAGTTTAAAAACTGAAATGCTATAATTAGGGAGTCACAAGGACAAAAATGTCTAAGAAAGAGTGGCAAAGCACCCCACCTTTTCAGGTGAGAGGCAAAGCACCCCACCTTTCCAGGTGAGAGAGAAGGAGAAGGGGAACTCTGGGTGATTCACAAGACCGTTTCTTACCGCAACAAAGACCTTTCTGGTGACAAATTATTATATATATCGGCCTTTCTGTAAAAGTAACTTTTATTCCTCCTGGCTCAGTTGTTATCTGGGAGGCTTACTTCCTCCTTATGCTGGCCTAGGCCTAGTCCTGGAAGCTTCTGGCCTCTGTACAATCGAGGCCAGGCCTAGAATGGTTTTAGCCTCAGAGGCTTACTGCTTAATAAATTCACCCTTGTTTTTTCTGAGCTCTGGCCTGGCTGGTTCAACTCAGCCTTTTGGGCTCTAATTCTTCTCCCAGCTGACTTATTTAATCTGGCTTCTCTCTTGGCCTGGAATTGCTCTGCTTGGCCTCAAAATAACTCAGCAAGCTCTTCTAATCTTTTGGCTTCTTCTCATTTTCTGCCTTGTTCTGTCTTCACCTGAGTTCTCTCTCTGTGACTCATCTCTCTATTACTGTCCTGGTAAAACTGCCTCCTCTCTCCCTAAAACTGCCTCTTAAGTAGCTTCCCTTTCCTCTCTCTTCTCATGAGAGTTGGGTGTATCCTATTCGGTCAAATCTCTGAGTTGTCACCTTTCTGCTACTCAATTAGACATCACTTTCAAACATGGGCGCTTCCTTCTACAAACTAACTTTACCTTTGGTTGGGATTAAAGGCATGTACCACCACACCTGGACCTAAGCTTTTCTTTACTTGATACTTGCTCCTTACCAGGCTGGCTTTGAACTCAGGTCTGTTTGCCTCTGTCTCCTGGATTAAAGGCATGTTTGTATTCCAGCCAGATCGCACACAGTTAGAAGGTCTTTGGATATAATCTCTTGCCAGAGCAGCCATGTTCTGAGTTACCACACCTCTGCAGCCATGTTCTGAGTTAACACTCCTCTGCAGCTTTTCTTTACTTTGCAGCATTATCTGTTTTCTCTTCTCCTTTAAGAGCTGGAGATGTCCTCCTAAGCATGAAAGTCCATCTTCTTCCACCTCTCCTCTTCATCAGCTCAGTGGGGTTCATGTACCTGGTGAGCCCCAGGAATGGCACCTTAGTGGAGGCAGGAGGAGCAGCGTTTACAGACTGTTATCATGGGGGTCACTGGCAGTCAGAATGACCTTAAGAATGTCTTTATGAATCCCAAAGTCCTGTTTGTGTCCTTTCCTCCATATGCCTGTTTGTAAAAACAAACAAACAAACATGCAGGACTATGGACAATATTATTAACTCTTAGGTGACAATGATTTTCTAATATCCTAACTGTGTAAGCAGAAAGGCAAATGACAACACTCTCACTGCGTGCTCCTCCTGCACCACTTCACGGTAGGCTTCGCTTCCTCGGAGCCTTGGTGCCTACTTGGCAAGCAGAGCTGCTCTTGCCAGCATGATCTCGAAGCTTAGAACTTCCCTGAAGGTTCCCTGCGTTATCTCACAGGGATATTTCCTAACATTCTTTCCTTCCCATTCCATCCCCTCCCCCTCTCCTACTATCTGTATTTCACAGAATCCCCTTCCCTTTTTTCCCCCATTCCTTCCCTCCCTTCCCCTTCCTCCCTTCCCCTCCCTCCCTTCCCCTCCCCCATTTCAATCTCCAGGTCTGTTTTCCCGTATCCCCCAGTATTCCTGTTTTCTCCACCAGCCTTCATCTTCCCTTTTTTGACTTTACTCATCCCTTCCTCTAGTTCGCTTTGTCCCTGTCGTCTCCCTGCCCCAGCTTTACCCCACCTCCTCATCAGCCAGCTCCTTGAGGACCCTGCTCTTTCGGCCTCTACGCTGTCTCCTTTCTCTCCCCAAAGTAATTCCCATGAAAATAGTCATCAGAAGGCATTATTTGCGCTCACAGAGGTCAAGTTTCCACCTGATAGGTTAGTAACAATGGGAATAAAGGCCTTTCTTCCTGACTGAGCATCAAAGTCAAGCTTTTAGACCTGGCAGCAATTTTAAGGAGCAAAGTAAAATAAAAATCCCAATGTACCTACTTCTTATTTGGTGTCTTACTTACATATACCTGTACTCCCAGGACTTGGGAAGCTGAGACAGGAGAATGACCAGTTCACAGCCAGCCTGGGCTACATGGGC
Organism: Acomys russatus; assembly: GCF_903995435.1. Taxonomy (NCBI): domain Eukaryota; kingdom Metazoa; phylum Chordata; class Mammalia; order Rodentia; family Muridae; genus Acomys; species Acomys russatus. The sequence continues at coordinate 58,427,369 of NC_067145.1, forward strand.
AAGACTCCGTCCAACATCAGCAACCAAATATAAAAGTTGTAAAACCTACTAAACAAATCCGATATAGTCATACCAACAATGCAGATTTTTGTAGTGCCACCATTAAAGATTTTAAACATACCCAGAAGATTTTACTTTATCCTTTGTAGCAAATGAAGCTTATTTACATAATAACGTTTTGTTTGTTTTATGATGAACTATCTAGAAAAATGTGGACCACTTAAAAGATAAAGGCTGCCACAATTTTGCCTTGAGATCTTAAAGTTCTGTTTTATCTTCAGTTGTGTGTCCCTCTGTGTCCGTGGAGGTCAGAAGAGGGCATTGGGTCCCCTGGAGCTGGAGTCACGGGAGGTCATGAGCTGGATGACATGGGTGCTGGAAACCAAACTTGGATCCTTTCCAAGAGCAGCAAGTGCTCCAAACCACTGAGCCACCTTCCAGCCCCACCTGGATATTTTAATATATAACAATGCAATAAACTTTAATGGTGAGAGAGAAGTTGTACTTGCTGATCTGTAGCCACTGTGTGAAGCTCTTTGAACTTAAGCAGTGAAGATTAAAGTTTGGCTCTTAACTGCCCGATTCTACTAGGATAATGCTTGAGTAGTTTGGTAGACGCCAAGTGCCACCTGAGGATAGAATTCCAACCACTGGAGCTTAGAGTCCTTACTCTAGTTTTCCTGTTAATTGTAATGGAGATCTTTCAAAAGAATTTTTTTTCTAAAAACTAATAACATGATGTAATAGTGGCGTTTATCCCCTATAGGTAAAAGGGGGGAATCCTGGGGTAACAGGAAGTTTAAGTCAGGCCTTTATTGTATTATCAGGGCTTGTGGATCCGAATGCTTGTAGGGTCTAAGAGTTAGAAGCTGATGTAGACAGCATTAGTCCTGGAAGGGGGGGAGGAGCCCTGAAGATCCCACTCAGAAACCCTTGGGGCAAGGTTAGCTGTGATCAGGAAACACCATCCTCCCCATTACTGGTGCTCACATAGTGACCACGTCTCTTGCTTTTTCTGTGGAAAAACTAGAAAACCACATCTCACAAGACCTATGGAGATGACAGCACTGTGCTCTCTTCTCTGAGGCGCTCTCTCTGTTAACTGTGTCACAGGTGTAAAGTCAAGATGCTAACTCATATGTATGAAGTTCTGTTTTCTTTATGACCTTGATATTAAAATTAAGCACAATTCCAATAACTGTAGGGGTCCTCTGCCCTTCCTGTAAATGCATCCTGCAGATGCATGTGTTGGGGGGGGGCTGAAAACTGAGGCATGATCTCCACCCAGCTGTCAGGCTGATGTTGGTATCACCATGTACACCCCAGTGATGAAGTCTGTGACTTTCTTCTCATGGCTTCTGTGGAAGGCTATGTGGTTTCATCCTACTGCCTGGGTCCAGTCCTTCTAGGGGTACTGCTATAACCTGGCACTGCTGTCCCATCAGAAAGCTTCCTTCACTCCTGGGCACACAAGTGTTTGAAATTTTTTTCCCCTTCCAAAGTCCCATCCAGTCTCTTAGTTCTGTTCACAGGAGACACAGCCATCCTCTATGCCCCCATTTCATGGCCCCATTATCACCAACTGGGAAGCTTATTAACAGTACCTCCTCCTAAAGCGAGCCCATGGTCTCTGGGCCTCTTTCCTCCTGCCCACTACTGTCCCTTAACGAGCCGTTTTCCTTCTTCAGGCTGAGGCCACAGTTGAGGCTTCATTCCCAAGAGTGGAGAAGCTCCACCCAGCACAGCTGGGAAAGGTGACAGTCCCCAGTGGGAAGGTACCTACTTGAATCCTAGCATATTCTAACATTATCAATAGAACCAGTGTCAGCATGGTGCTCCTATCCATGGTCCATCTCAGCCACAGTATCAACTGCGGACTTTCTTGCCGGGAGATGGGACTGATGAGCCCTCATGAAGGTGTCATTTTGTAGTGCTCAGGGTCTCTCTCGCTGCTCCTCATGGACTGCTTTCTTCCTTTCAGCATGTGGTATGAACGTCCACCACCGATGCCAGACAAAGGTCGCCAATCTCTGTGGTATAAACCAGAAGCTAATGGCTGAAGCGCTAGCAATGATTGAAAGCACCCAGCAGGTAAAGAAGACGTTGAGCTGAGGATATTAACCCTGTTGAGCTGATGATATTAGCCCCCTGTGTCCACTCAGCCAGGGCCACTCAAGCCCTTCACTTTCTCGCTGTGTCTACCCTACAGGATGTCCCTGAGTGTCCTTCTGAACACTCGCCTCGATCTTTTCATCTTTATGCCCATATTGCCACCTTTGAGAGATACTCAGTGAATCCATACATCTGTCTGACTACTTACAATACCTTAAATTTTTCGTAGAATGCCAGGTAGAGAAAAAAGCAAATTCACTAAAGTTCTTAAGGATTTACTGCCAGCTTTATATCTATATTTTAGGGCTGTCCAAGAAGCTGAAGGAAAAAAAATATCTATTTACCAGAATCATCTCCAGAATTGTCTCAGGACACTCAGTCTGGGCAACTTTTGTCTGGCCACTTATGCCTTGTCATTGGTTAAATTCTCATCTCTTCCGAACCAATGCTCATTGAGACTTGGCATTATCTTCTATATTCTGTATTTTCACTGACCTTCTTTTCTGACCTTATTTGTTATAGAAAGAGGCTATTTGTATGGCAGCTTCCAGCTAGTTCTCTTTCAAGTGTGCAAAAGAGCTAAGTCCCTGCTGCTGGTGCATTAAATGCAGCAGATGCTTGCAAGACCAAGGAATGTTAAGAGGACTGCAGGGAAGAAAAGCTCTGGCTGCCCCACACATGTTGTCCTCAGGGACAGCACAGTGTGCTTTTTGTGGGTGGGAGATGGTGGTTGGGTTGTCTGACCCTGTTTTATGACCTAGGCTCGCTCCTTAAGAGATTCAGAACACATCTTCCGAGAAGGCCCGGTTGAAATCGGTCTCCCATGTGCCATGAAAAACGAAACCAGGCCACCATGCGCACCGATACCTGGGAAAAGAGGTAGCTATCACAGTGGGTGACTGTCCACGTCAGTGTTTGATGACAGTCGACTTGACCCTGCAGGCTCTAGATTTGAGTTCTTCGTGTCCTAGTCTAATGGACTTCATTTGTCTCTATTTAAAGATTACAAACCCAATCTTCAACCTCAAGGCCCCTACTTTCTTTTCTTTTCTTTCTTTATTTCTTTGTTGTTGTTGTTGTTAATTAAAAATACATTCATTTCTCATACAATATATCCTGATGATGTTTCCCCCTCCGTTACTATTCTTTTAAAGAGTAAAACTGAAATACACCCAACTAGGATTTCTTTGTGAGGGGGTTGCTGGTGGTAGGGTTCGAGGATGTCACATCCTGTCCACGTTAAGTGGTTTTACAGACACTGATCTACTGTGAGGCAAGACGAGGAGGGGGCACCGTTACTGCTGCTGTCCTGCACCTCTGAGACTCCTCGGTGGGGTTTCAAGACAGAAAGAAAGAATCGAGTCAGACGCGAAGCCTTAGCCCTCCTTTCACTTACTGCTGGAAGGTAGTTCAAGGGAAAACGCAGCTGCATGGTTCTGGGCTCCGAATCATTTCAACAAACATTATAAAGTATGCTCTTTGGACTTAAAGAATATTAAGCGGTGTAAAGGACTGGAGAGATGGCTCAGTTGGTAAGTGCTTGTATTACAAGCAGAAGGACCTGAGTTCAATCCCCAAGCCAATATTTTTTTTTAATCTGTACATGGTGATATATATCTGTAATCCCAGTGTATCCCTGGGTCCCACTAATAGCCAGCCTTGCCAAGTTGGCATGTTCCCCGCCAGTTTAGAATCCTGCCTCAAAAAACAAGGTAGATGGTACCTGAAGAATGACAGTTGAGGCTGACTTCTGGCTTCACACACACACATGCACGCGTGCGCACGCACATATGTACCCCCTCACATACACATATTCATTCACACAAAGAAATAATGTTACTGTGATTGTTATAAGGTAAGGATTCCCAGAATCCAGACTAAATTGATGTAAAATTTTAAAAGAAAGATTTAAATCCCATCTCAGAGGATTTCTAAGAAGTTAGGAAGATCAGTCTCAGTGATGATGGTGCAGACAGCATCTTGCCTTGAAGACCACAAAACACAATGTGGTCCAGATCTTTAGCAACCAGCCCAACCAACCAATATCTCTCTCTCTCTCTCTCTCTCTCTCTCTCTCTCTCTCTCTCTCTCTCTCTCTCTCCTTCTCTATCTCCCTCTCATCCCCCCTCTCTTCCTTCCTCCTTCTCCCTCACACACATAAATGCTTAGCCTTTGATAGAGTCCAGTCTATTTTTCTTTTCTTCTTATTCTTTTTTCTTTTTCTTTCTGTTTGTTTGTTTTCGTTTTGTGTGTGTGTGTGTGTGTGTTTGAGACACTGTTTCTCTGTGTATCCCTGGCTTTCCTAGAATTCACACTCTAGACCAGGCTGGCCTTGAACCCACGGAGATCCATGTGCCTCTGTCTCTGACTCCCAAGTGCTGGGATTAAAGGTGTGCACCACCACAGCCACCTTAATCCTGATTCTGAGTCCACTATTCCTTTTTTTTTTTTATTAATTTATTCATATTACATCTCAATGGTTATCCCATCCCTTGTATCCTCCCATTCCTCCCTCCCTCCCATTTTCCCCTTACTCCCCTCCCCTATGACTGTGACTAAGGGGGACTTCCTCCCCCTATATATACTCATAGGGTATCAAGTCTCTTCTTGGTAGCCTGCTATCCTTCCTCTGAGTGCCATCAGGTCTCCCCATCCACCATTTCTTAAATTAGACCATTTCCCAGGCTATTGGCTAGACAGAAACTCATCCCATATCCCAAAGAGCAGATGTAAAGACAGGTGGAGAGGGGCTAAACTAAATTAGATGGGACGTCAGACTGAGACTTGGAGGAAGGAAGTGGGTGGGTGCCCTGAGTGTCTACAGTGACCTTACCTGTTCACATTTAACACCTGATCTGCTGTTTTCAGAGCCCCAGGGAATTTCCTGGGAGTCCCCTTTGGATGGGACAGATAAAACAAGCCATCCTCCTGCACCGGAAGTGACCATGCAAAGAGTCTCTCTGCAGCTGAAACTGAAGATTGATGACTTTGTCCTGCACAAAATGCTGGGGAAGGGAAGTTTTGGCAAGGTATGCCGCCAAGGACTTCACACCAAAGCTCCTAGGAGGTGACAATAAATTCCTAGGACCAGACGGTGTAAATAAGTGGCAAGAGCGCGCCCTAATGTGCCGTGAGAGGACAGAGAACAGCCACCATTAAGTGGGGAGCTGAGTGACACAATGGTAATAGCAGTCTCCATTTCCTACGGGTCTTTGGCCCCGAGGCCATTTGCTTTAAGCCTACACATATCACATGCTCCTGAGTTTGAGCACCAAAGAATCAGAAAAGTGACCATTTCCTGTTCACACTGGTTTTGTTTTGTTTTGTTTCCATTGATTCTTCCCCATGCCTAGAGTATTGTTTTGCATCTCTTGTGCCTAAGGAGTGACCTCAGTTAACCTTAATTACCCATTTAGAGGCCCATCTCCAAATATGTTCACACTCTTGAAGTACTAGGGACCAAGATTTCACCTTGACACGTGAAGGGGAGGAGGGAGAAGACACAGCCGAGACACTGACTGTAGTTTGAGGGCTGGAGAGATGGCTCGGCAGTAAAGAGCCCAGGGTTCAACTCCCAGCACCCACATGGCAGCTCACGATCATCTGTACTTCTGGCATCCTCATATAGACATAAATATAGGCAAAACATCAATGCACATAAAAATAAATTTAAAAAATTTTAAACAGTCTATAGTTTGAAGAAGTCTTAGAATATATACCTTGGGGAAAGTCCCCGTTCCCTACCCCTTTTGCTTCTCACTGGCTGGAGTAGAGGGAAATAACTTGTCTCTGTCAGCCATTGAGACAAAGTACAGAATGAGGAGGAGAAAAAGAAAACAAGAGAGAAAGGGAGAGATGTGAAGAGAAAGAAAGTATCCTCAGGGTTGGGGCAGCTTAGTTGATGACGTGCTTGAGTGACAAGCTTGAAGGATTCAAGCTCAGTCAGTCCCCAGAACCCACATAAACAAGTCAGGTTTGGTGGCATGTGCCTATAATGCAAGCACTGGAAACACGGTGACCAGTGGTTTCCTTGGGCTTGCTGGCCAGCCAGCCATGAGTCAGTTCCAAGGAGACCCCATCTCAAAAGCCAAAGAAAGGTGGACAGCTCCTGAGCAACAGCAAGTGAGGCTGAAGCCTGGACTACACACACACACATACATACATGCACATGTGTACATACACACATGCACACACATGCACAGATACACATGCACACACACACATACACACATATGCGTGCTAGCGCATGAGCACACTCACACTCCACAGTGTGCATATGTGCAGTCATACACACACAACCGCTCATACACTCACAAAGAAATTTCAACCGTTTGTACCAACAGAAAATTTCCAAGTTACCAACTATAGGGGATGTTATAAAATACAGGCTTTAAGGTTATGTAGTTGATTACTAGGGTTCCTGACTATTTTTCTAGTGTCAAATGGAACTCCAAGAAAAATTTTAACCAAGGGCCACTATCCCATGACTGTGGGAGTCCCAAACCAGCTTTACACTAAGCACCTGCCGGCCAGACTTTGCCAGCAGTGTCTACCCAGTTTATTTAACAATAAACAAACTCAAGTGCACCCGAGCCTCCACTGCGACTGAATAATATTATGTTCCAATATGTTTGCATTTGAACACTAATGCATTTTCTTTTCATAAAACCTACTCTGCCCTGCAAGCTGTAGCTGGGATCCGTGAATAATTTTCAGTTCCACAATAGTACAAACCACAACAGTTCATTTGGTGTTAATCTGAGTGTAATAGGCAATTTTACAGCCAGTGTTTTTTTTTATAATTTAGTGGCAATTAATGTGCAATTATAACCTGTTACAAAAAATTGAAAGGACATTATGTAGATGGCAATTGCCTTCTTAGCTCTTACTTTGCAGCTGGTTTTAGGAAGGTTTAGTAAAGGAAACAATTACCAACAGGGTGCTTTTGTTAATGAAATGTTTCTCTTTCTTGGTTCCCATGTGGGTTTCTACACTAGAGCAAGGTTAATAAGAATGGTAGTAAGCTAAAGACACACACCTTAGCAAGTCTCCCCAGGGACATTCTGCGCTCCCAGAACTTTCTTACTCTGTGCCAAATGCATGGTGCCTTTTTGCCAGACCCTACACTCTGAGAAGGCGGACGCTGAGCTCACCCATATCTCCTTCTGAGAAGACTAAGAGGGAATTTGCATTTCATCATTCTTCTAGCTGTCTGTGGAAAACATGGCTTCTAACCAAAATGGTAGTCTTCTACTTTTTTCAATCCGCCTTTAAGCCAAGGCTGATAAATTACATCACTTATCGTCTGAGTTCTTAACCAAGCTCCAATCACTCTACCGACTCAGCTATCAGAAGCAACTGTTTGGCTCTTTAAAAAACAAAAGAAGCATAGTCGGCCCAAGCTGACCTCAAACTCACCACACAGTGAATGAACAGCCTTGGACTCCTGGTATTTTTATTTCCACCTCCCCAGTTCTGAGAATGCAGGACTGCAGAGCATGCCTGGTCTATGCAGTGCTCCGGATCCGAATCTGGGCTTTTCTGCACATTAAAGTGAGCGTGCTACCAATTGAGCTACACCCACTGCGTGGGATCATTTTAAACCTTGACCCTTGTAATTTCAGTTTGGAGCCATTGACTTTGACATTTCCTAAAAGTCAATAAAAGGAACAAATGCTAAGAGTATGCTTCTGGGGCTCCAGAGATGGCTGAGTCCTGAAGAGAACTCGTTTCTCTTACAAAGGACTGGAGTCACCACTGGCTGCTCACCATTGCCTAGAACTCCAGTCTCTCTCTCTCTCTCTCTCTCTCTCTCTCTCTCTCTCTCTCCTCTCCTCCTCTCTCTCTCTCCTCTCTCTCTCTCTCTCTCTCTCTCTCTCTCTCTCTCTCTCTCTCTCTCTCTCTCTCTCTCTCTCTCTCTCTCTCTCTCTCCTGGCTTCCTTGGGCACTTCAACGCAACCCATGCCCATATTCAGGGACACACACATTAACAGAAATAAAAAGTAGCATAAAATTTAAAATACTTTTAAAAAAAGTTTTCTTAACTCAGTTAGAAAGCATTTTATAGCTTATTGAGATCACTTTACTTCATCTCAATTGGTTGTCACCATAGTCCTATAAATCAGTGAAAAAGTAAGTCCCCCTACCCACACAGACCTTTTAAAGCTCAGGAAACTGAAGCTCAGAGAGTCGATGGCTTTGCTCACATGCCCATAGCTATATAAAGGCATGTCCTTCTAACTGCCGAGGTCCTCTCTTGCCTCCTTTAAAAAAGCTAAAGCTGTTTAAACTCTTAATTATATCCCATCTGTTAACATATGAGAGAGGGAATCAAGTGGGGAAGTAAACTCTGGGGTTAGATCTTCCCCTGAGTAATTCCATGAAATTGAGCAGGTAACGCTTTAAGCTCAGGGACAGCATTGTTACCCTTAGTGCCATTGTCATCGGTGCCTATCGTGCAGTGCTCAGAACTGAGAATTATCCTGAGCTCTGTCAGTACAGCTCAGGGTTGCCTCAAACTCACCATGCAGCCGAAGATGACCTTTAACTTCTGATTTCTCCTTCCTTCCTTCACCTCCCAAGTACTGGGATTAGAGACGTGGCCACCATATTTGGTCAAACCTAGGGCTCCTTGCATGCTTGGCAAGCATTCTACCTACTGAGCCACACCCCAGCCCCATGACTTCTCATGCATTAAGACACACCTTCCAAGTGCATAACAGTTTAGAGAAACCCTTGGGAAGGGAGGGTGATCTGAAGCTCTTAGTGACATCCGAACAGTGGGACGCTATCCAGACAGAAACCAAGAGAGGCTTTTTCTTTACCCACCCAGCACAGGCCCCTCCTAACCCTGCTTTGTCTCTTTAATGAGTAGGAATCCCTATTCTGAACCAGAGCTGCCGTCTCCCTTCCTTGTAGGTCTTCCTAGCAGAGTTCAAGAGAACCAATCAGTTCTTCGCAATAAAAGCCTTAAAGAAAGATGTGGTGCTGATGGACGATGATGTAGAGTGCACCATGGTGGAGAAGAGGGTTCTGTCCTTGGCTTGGGAGCATCCGTTTTTAACACACATGTTCTGCACATTCCAGACTAAGGTATGTTTTTTATAACCTTTAGGGGTCCTAATCAGGTCCCTTTCTTATGCCAGTTAAGGAATTAAAACACAGAGAAATTGTGGGGCTCAAGACTTGGCAGCAGAGAAATTTCAAACGAGCGGGAGGACGCAGTTGAAGAAATGCCTTCCCTGGGTTTGATGAGACACACACATGCAGCAGCCGCACAGAGGAAAAGATTCTCAGAAAAGCAGAGGGGAAATTGGCGTGTTTAAGTGTCTGTGGGATCTTCCTCCCCTAAGGGTTGGCCAATTTGTTATCTGAACTCTTGTGTAAATGTGCCCTGATCCCTCAGCTGGGGTCCTACAGGCAGGATGAAAAGCCACTCGACCTTTGTTTGAAGCTCCCAGGCCTTTGACTCAGGTCAGGAGGACCAGGAAGAGACCAGCCATCTTGGAAGTTTACTACCTTCATTGCCTAGCCATGGCCGCTCTTCCTGTCTGCCTCCCTACCAAGGGAGTCTGTCTAACTCCTGGCCCCTCACTTTCTGCGCAGAAGCACTTTCTCTCACTTCAGCTTATCCCAGGTGCCACCCCTGTAGTGATGCCTGCAGGCTGAGATGTGGGGTGTTGTGTCCACATTTTTCTTACCTCTCAGTCTGCCCTCTATACATCCATCTCTTCTAAGCACCACGGAAACATGACTTAGAATTGCAAATGTTGTGTGTTGGGGTGGATACTTACTTCCAGATCTGTGTATATGCATATCTTTTATTTCGGTTTGATTTGGGTTAAGAACCAGGCTCCTACGCAGAGTTCCATGCTTTAGTCTACTGTGCATGTATTTAAAGAGGCAGCAAAAAGAGGAAATGGATAAGAGGCATGTTCTCTGTTATGGTCCTTTTAAAGACTATCAAAAAAGGGGAATGTTGCCGAGCATGGTGGCACATGCCTTTAATCCCAGCACTCAAGAGGGAGAGGCAGGCAGATCACTGTGAGTTCGAGGCCAGCCTGATCTACAGAGTGAGTCCAGGACAGACAAGACTACACAGAGAAACCCTGTCTCAAAAAAAACCAAATAAAAAATAAAATAAAATAAGAAAAGAAAGAAAGAAAAGAGAAAAGGAGGATATTAGGATGAGGCCTGTGGGTGGGAGAGGGGAAGTTAGAGGCACACGGGACAGCATTAACAAGGAACATTGGCCCCTCCCTTATGCTGATCTTTTTGAAAGCTGCTCCCGTTCCTGAGGACTGTGCCCCAAACACCTTTTCTCTTATGAACAAAAACTTGTTTTTTCCCCACTCATAATTGTAGAGAATTTGGAATATTCTCAAAGATGTATTCACCATTAATGCTCTGATGTCTTATCCTTCATTCTAGCTTTCCCCTCATTTCCATGAGTTCTGCCAATAAGGAACAATTCACTGTAAATGCCTACCAGTCTATAACTTCTGTTTTTAACATTTCATTGTATTCATTTCCTCAAATATATGGCTATTCCTCAACATGTCCTGATTATAGCAAAGACTTGCTGAATATACCCTGTGCCTAAAGCACTGTGGAGCCCACTGAGACATATAATACAGTGCCTGACCCCAAAGCATTTCATACTTCCTAAGGCAACACTGATGCTGTTACCAGGGAAACTGCGCCTCCCTTTTTGGGTTCTTAGTCTCATTAATAAAATAATTTTAAAGGGACTCCAAAAACAGCACAAGGACAATTTTAATAGACTTTTGAAGAAAAATAAGAAGGCAGGCAAACTGTGAGCCTCACCCTATAGGAAGGAGATGGAGAGAAAAAGGGGAAGAAGTCATGTAGGAATAACAGATAGTTTATCCTAGAACCAAATTTGAGTGGCCATGGCTCGGGAAACAAGGAGCTGTGTTACACCAGGTTGATGTTCCCAACATGGAAGCAAATCCATGAAGGTTTATAGTGGCAGGAAAGAAAGTCATAAATGAAGACATTTTAAAAATACATTGGTGGAAACAATAGAGGTGGGCGGGGGAGGTACAATAAGAGTCACATAGGCTAGTGCCTATGTAAGATGGCAAGGTGGAGGCCAGATGGGGAGTAGTCTCCCCTTATAGGCCTCAGATGCATCTGACAGCATTCTCAGCCCTTCCATTGCTGGAGACCAGAGTTCTGTGAAGTTCCAAAGACTTATATCTATTGGTCAGGATGTTAAGTCTGATACTGAGATGGGCAATCAGTAGTTCTTAGGGGCCTAAGGACAGCCCCAGAGAGATTTGAATTAGGCCATCAGATCAGCAACATTCCAACCTCCATAGTCACTGAAGTCACATTATTGTTTTGTTCTGTTCTGTTTATTGCTTCTTTAGCAATGAAGGTCAGCAGGCAGATGCATGGCCAAAGTGGGGTGAGGGCAATGGGGAATGAGTTAGGAATGCCCGGGGGAAGCATGCTTGGGCTTTTGTCTAGTGTCTGAAAGAATGAGAGAAAGAAGGAGAAGTGAAAATGTCTGGGTTAGGACTGAGAAAGGAGAGCAGGCTCAGCAGTGACATAGGCCAGAAGTTCTGCGGTCGCCACAGAGAAAGAGACTTCTGAAGGGACAGAGATAATCCGCCCTTCCCACTCCCTAGCATGGCTCCTTGATGAGTCAGCTCTCTGGGGTGGTGGGGTGCCTTTCCTGGCCAGCCAGCTGACAACAGACCCAGCCTGACTGACTCTCAGAAGGAGAAAATACTATGATGCAATGTTTCGGGTTGTTTAGAAGGCCAGGTCTCCACCCAGGGCCAGAGGTAGAACCTAGATTCCATTCCTTTGACCAGGAAGACATAACCCTCCCTTAACGGACCTCGACAAAGCCCGCTGCCTCCACCTTTTCATATAGTATCCAAAGCCTAAGAAGCTGCTTCCCTTTCCAGTGTTACCAGGGAGACAGGAGGTGGGCTCCAAAGTCAAGCTTGAGGGAAAGTCCTACCTCCATGCCTCAAATCCTGATGATGCCCAGCTAGCCACTCACCAACAGCTCTCAGCTTGTAATATTACGTCAGAATATAGGCCTGAAGCGGCAGATCAGGGAGAAACTGGACATTAGAGTTAGAAGAGCAGAAAGAACAAGGAGTTGGGCATGGCAGATGTGGGGATTAATGAGAAGAATCCTGTTGTCACCCTCTGGGAACATGGCAGGAATGGCCTTTCTTCAGACCCAGGAGGCAGGCTTACACAGGCAGCACTCTCGTCTTCTGACCCATTCCCCCCTGCAGCCCAGCTTCCTGGGCTTAACATACCATTGATGCACGCACAGTAGTGCACCCCTATAAATCTCAGTACTCAGGAAGCTGAGCTGGAAGGTTATCAAGTTTAAAGCCAACCTGGCCTACATAGCATGAGTTCAAGATCAGCCTAGGCAACTTTGTGAGAGAGCTTGTCACAAGAATCTAAGAAAAAGGCTGACAGTGTGGCTTAGTGGTGGAGGCTTACCTGGCATGCTCTGGACCAGTGGGCCATGTACTCCAGCAAACCCAGACAGTAGATGGATTCACTGTTACTCTCCTAAGGAATCCTGGTCCTCCCTCCCCTCAACCCAGAACATTATCTGGTTGCCTCCTTCCTCCAGAGAGAGCTCCTGTTGGATATCAGAGGTTGCCTAGCTGTTATCTATCAAAGGCATGTGAATCGAGTCATTAAAGATTTTTAATGTTGGCCTAGGGGGATGGCTCACTGCATTATGTACTCACCAAGCAAGCACGAGGACCTGAGTTCTAGCCCCAGGACCCATGTAAAAAGGCAGGCGTAGAACGTGCACTTACCATCTCAGCACTGGTGAGCTGAAAACAAGGGCATCCCCGGGACATCCTGACCAGCCAACTCAGCCAAATAAGCAGGTTATGGACCAGTGAGAGCCTGTCTCAAAAAACAAGGTGGCCAGTGTGCTGGGGAGCCACACCCAGGCTGCCCTCTGCCCTCTATGTAACATGCATTGTGCTTACCTTCTTGTTCTCTCTCTCTCTCTCTCTCTCTCTCTCTCTCTCTCTCTCACACACACACACACACACACACACACACACACACACACACACACCTGCATGCACACACACACACACACACTTTTTAGTATTCATCTATGAGAATTTAAGTAAGTGAAACTATGGTAATTAAGAAAGGGTAGGCCTCTGTGAAAAGGATGAGGGCTGTAGGCTTGGATGCTAAAGTTTAGCCTTAGCTCTGCCTTTCATTGGCAGGACGCTGAAGGTCGCTTGCCTCCTTGCTCAGGATAAAGAGGAAACACCAGTGTGTAAAGGGGCTGCAAAGTAGAAGCCAGGTACTCTATAGGAAAGCACCCTGCTGAGGCCAGGCCAGGGGGTGGGGCACAAATAATTCGTTCCATTGAATCTGAACGCGAACCTGAATAAAGCTCAAAAGACTCTCCAGATTAATTTTCTTGATACTAGATCAAGATGACTCCGCACATCCTTCCCTCTCCGATGTACCATTGGCCCCACAATACAATACAGATAGTATGATCATGAGTGTGACTGTCATAGATAAAGAACAGCTTTTATATTATTTGATTTACTTTTTAGTACATTTCTGTATTTCTTAAATGTCTGTGCTTTCTGTGCCTCATATGGAAGTCCTCGAGGCTTAAATTTGCACAACCCCTTCTCAGGATATGCTTCGACGTGTGGGGACCTGTGTGATGCTGGATCTTAAACCTCTGTGTTGAGCTGGGTGGGTTAGGGTTAGAACACTTGCCTGGCACACTCAAAGTTCTGGGAGAAATGTATAGAAAGGAAGGAGGGAGGAAGACTAGAAGGAGTAAAGGATGAAGGGAAAGGGGAGGGAGGGAAGAAAGGCAGGGAAGGAGGGAGGGAGGGAGGGAGGGAAGGAAGGCAGGGAAGGAGGGAGGGAGGGAAGGAAGGCAGGGAGGGAGGGAGGAAGGAGGGAGGGAGAGGAGGAAGGGAGGGGAGGGAGGAAAGAAAGGAAGGGAGAGGAGGAAGGGAGGGAGGAGAGGGGAATGAAGTGCAGAAAGAGAAGGAAGAAAACAAGGGAGAGACCTACGTTTCATTATTTATTTTTACAATGTACAAGATGGGGCCTGGAGACATGGCTCCGCAGCTAAGAGCACGGCTGCTCTTCCAGGGGACTCGGCTCTGATTCCCAGCCCCCACATGGCACTCACAACAGTCCACAACTACAGTTCCAGGCAATCTGTCACCCTCCTCAGGCCTCTGCTGGGAATGGCGCACACACATGGTATACAAGCATGCACAAAGGCAAAACACCAATACACATACAATTTATTTTTATACACTAATCTTTTTTAATGAGAAAATACATAAGAAAAACTATCCACAAGAATAATTGCCATGAACCTTTCAGCTGAATTCTCTGACAAATAACTTGAAAATAATTGGAAAATGTTGCACAGAAAACTTTGAAACCCACAAATGAATTAAAGGCAGCTGGAATATTAAACATGAACTTTGAGAGTCCAACTCATAAATTTCTTTCAGAAGTCCCTGTTAAATTAAATCACAAATGCTTCTCAGAAACCATGATATGTGAGTTCTATATTTTTCTTCAAAAGAAGCAAGATTCAAAAACTGTTTAGGACTGAGTTACCAAGATTTGCCTGTCATTTTTTTTTTTTTTAAGATTAGTTAGTAAGAAAGAAAAAAAGAGTACCTAATTTGGAAAAATAATATTCTGCTTCCCTGATTTTAATTTTTTTGTTGTTGTTGATGTCTGGTTTGAATGGTGGTTGTTGTTGTTGTTGTTTTGTTTACCGAGGTCATATATGTGCCAGGGTGAACACACAAAGGTCAGAGGACAACTGTGGGAGTATGGGAGACAGCCCTTGCTTTTCCCTTGTAGAGGTAGGGTCTGTCTCATTGTTTCTGCTGTACTGCACGCAGGCACCCGAGAGCTTTTGGGGTTTCTCAGTCTCTATCTCCCTCCTCACCACAGGGATGCCGGGAGGTCAGGTCAGTACGTCTGGGTTTTTCATGTGGGTTCTAGACCTCAACTCAGTTATCAGGCTTGTGCGTGGAATGCTGACCTACCTCCCTGAACCTCCTTTGTAATGTACCCTTAACCAGGCACGGTACCACACCCCTTCTCATCTCAGCACTCAGGAGGCAGAGGCTGAGGCAGGAGAATCACCAAATTCAAAGCCTACGTGGGAATAGCATGAGTTCAAGGCCAGCCTGGGCAACTGTATGAGGCCCTGTCTCAAAATAAAAAATAAGGAAAGGGCTGACAGTGTGGCTTAGTGGTAGAGTGCTTGCCCGGCATGCACAGAGACCTAGCTCCCAAACCTAGTGCCCCTGGTAAAAACAATAATAATGAGCTAGGTGCTCCAAGTTCCCTTGGTCTGTCTCCCATAAAACCGTTTCAAACAGATGGGCATGGCTCCGAAATTGGTTTGAAAAGATGCACGCAATAAAATGAGGTCTTTGTTTGCTTTTAATTTTTTGTAAATTATTTTTCATTAGACATTAAAGTGGATAAAGATCTGCTTTCATTTGAGTCTACTATTCATTAAGGGAACATTAATTAATGAAAGGCCCATCGATAATTATACTTTAAGAAGCATTAATGGGGCTGAAGAGATGGCTCAGTGGTTAAGAGCACTGGCTGCTTTTCTAGGGAACACAGGTTCAAATCCCAGCACCTACACGGAGGCTAACCACTGTCTGCAACTCCAGTGCCAAGCCATATGCTGCCCCTTCTGGCATCCACAGGTATTGCACTCACATGTTGCACAGATACAGTTGCAGACAAATCATCTACACACACACACAAAGAAGTGTTAACAAGCACAGACCTCAAAGATGGTTTCAATCCTACAAGCATAGCTCTGGGTCCTTCCTAGGGGCACGTTTGAATGAATGAATGACAGCCACTGTGAGTGTTACAGGTTTCCATGAAGTCAAGTCATCGCTCCCCCCCTCACCACCACCTCTATATAATGGATGAAAGCTGGATTTCAAAAATGTACACTCTCTCTAAGGTACTTAGAGAGTCTAAGGTACTTAAAAACTGTCAGCACAATTCTTTTAATTTTTTTATTTTATGAGAAATAATAATAATAATAATAATAATAATAATAATAATAATAATAATAATAATAAAAAACAAACAACAACAACAGCAACATTTAGGCCACTCTTGGTTAAACACATCATTAATCCCAGCACTCGGGAGGCAGAGGCAGGCATATCTCAGTGAGTTCAAGGCCAGCCTGGTCTACACAGCAAGTCCAGGACAGCCAAGGCTACACAGAGAAACCCTGTCTTTAAAACAAAACAAAACAAAAACAAAAACAAACAGACAGTGCCACATTTCCTGTTGCAGCTTGAAGGCAGGCAGGAGACAACATCTTTTGAAGTCTCTAGCATGCCTTGGTGGCCGAGGTTCTCCTACTTGCGTCCAAATGCATGAGGTAGAAAAAGAACGCCTTGTACAGATACTTGAAACTTTTTTTTTGCAGTTGGAGGGGGGATACCAGAGGGACTGCAAGACCATTCCTTGAAGTAAGAGGGAAAACTTTTTTTTTTTCTTCAAAGCATGTCATTCTGGCACGTCCATGGTTTAAAAGCAAGAGCATTGCTGGGTGTTGAATCCTGAGCATGTTTTTCAGAAGCTGCTGAGAACACTCTAATCTATACACTCTGGCTGAATGAGGAGCCCTGGCTATGATCACAGTTCTCTTGCAAAGAAAAGACTAAAAAAATCCATGTAAACTGTGTACTTGGCCCTGCGCTAGGCCATAGTGAATGCTGGCCGCTGCCGGACGGTTTTGACCAGTGAGCCTCTTTTCCTTAAGCGCTAGGGTAGATTATTTCAGAACTGGTGACTCACTTGGATGTTCTTCAAGTAGCCCCAACCACCCCTGTCCCCAATGTCACAAAACAGGGTGACTCAGGAGGTGGAGTCACAGCCACCTTATCAAACTTGGTGACATTAAAGTCAATTTATGGTAAACTAATATGCTTGGAAAATCTGACCTGTCCGACGTCACAGAGGGTATTGGGAAAGCTAATGAACAGATATGCAGGAAGTCTTTAGAGTGTAAAAACAAACAAACAAGCAAACAAACAACAAAAACCAGTGTGCCAGAAGTGCCATAGCTTCCTGCACCTGCTGTCTAAGCCCACAGGTGTTTTCTCACATAGTGTGGTTTCGTTCTGCACACCAGTGCATACAACAATAATAAAAGTAAACATACAGGTTCTCCAGACCAGCTGGGTTAAGGATTATTCATGGATTATTTCTTTCTTATTTATATAGTTTGGTTTGGATTGGTTTGGTTTTGTCTTTTTGTTTGTTTGTTTGTTTTTTGTTTTTTTTTTAAATAGGGTCTCATTAGCCCAGACACTGGCCTCAATCTTGATCTTGATATTGGCCAAGAAATCTCTGTTCCTCCTGCCTCCACCTTGTAAGTGCTGAGATTCCCACATGCCTGGTTTATATGATTCTAGAGACGGAACCCAGGGCTTTGCGCATACTCTGCCAGCCCTCTGCCCACTGACCTACATCCCAGCCTGTTGTGTTTACTGTTAGATGGGCACAGTAGCTTCCCTGCTTTCTGAGTGGAGTCTCCAGCTCTGTCCGCTGGGTCTCAAGGGCTGTCTCTCAATTTATAAATATCTTCCCATCTTCTCAGTCCATAACCTTGGAATTGGAACATTGTCCTATATGTTTAACGTGTGGTGCTCTGAAAAAAGAATGAGGTCTACTTATATCTTATTTTAGTCATTACTCTGGTCCTGGTTTCATTTCTTCCTCAGTTATTGAGAATCCTTAAACATAAATTTTGTTACATTATTCTTTGAAATTTTCAAGCATCTTGATTGCACTCACTCCCACCTGCAGATCTCCCCATCACATCTCTCTCCCAACTTCATGACCTCCTCATATAATTTTTAATTGTCACAGAGTAAATAAAATAGTATAAAAAGACAAAATCAAAAATAAATTATGTGAGCTTCCTAGCCTTTGGGGGAAAAAAGTATAACCAGAGAAAAAATAGCTATAATTATTCTGTGCTTTTGTTCCCACCTTGTTTTTCTGGTGAGAGGGTTGGTGTTCTTGATGCCATATGTGTGACATTTGTCAAGTTTCCTGTGCATTTTCAAAGTTAATCGTCCCTGCTTTGATAAAATCACTAGCTAATTTCTTTGATGCTGTGTGTTGTGTATTTATCCTAAGCATTTGACAACTGTCCCTCTGGGTCTTTTTTCCATTCATTTTTTTACTTGGAAAATGTGAGCATTGCAGGGAGAACACAGATACAGACCAGAGTGCATCCAGCTGCTTTTGAGTCTCAGTTTACAATCTCCCTTTGGCTGGTGCTAGAAATTCACAGAATGCCCTTTGCTTCCTCTAAGAATCAGCTTGTGTTTTAAATACTGATATTTTCTCACAGTTCTGCGCCCTGTACCTTTTCTAAATAAAGTTCATCAAAGTAACATGATCCTATGATATTTATGCAATTGATTTTCTTAGATTAATCACTTCCATTGGTCTTTAATCATCTTTCCTTTGTACTGTAAATATAGATTTGCATTTTAACGATGTTTATCCTTTTAGAACTTTTGGGTCTTATTCTTTTTGGAAGAACTGTTATATTTGTCTTACTTTGAAGTAAAACAACTTCTACGAAGTTTAAACCCAAAGTTTTATGTGTCGGACAGTCTCCTGCAGCCCGGGCTGGTCTCAAACGCTCTGTAACTTAGGGTGGCCTTGAACTGCTGGTGCTCTTGCCTCCATCCCCAAAGTGCTGTGGTCCTGAGTGGCTGTCGGCACACATCTGGTTATTCCCCGCTTGCCTTGAACCCAGGCCTTTATGCACTAGAGGCAAACACTCTGCTTCGTCCCCAGCCCCCAGATGCTTCCAAAGATGACGTTCTACATACAACAGATAACTCCACTACTCTGTGGGAGGCCATGTTTTCATTTGAGCACCTTCAATGTAATAAGATCATTGACTTAGATAAGTTTCGAGGACAGCATCTTACTGACTTCAAGCATCAAGTCTGCTTCCCTGTCGGCTCCAGAAACGGCAGTACTCACATGAATTTATCAATGGAGCGGCTTCATGCCAAACCTTCTTCATTGACACCACCATTGACTGGCGTGTAGGACCTTGAAGTCCCGGCAGCCCTCTCTCCTCAGCCTTATGAGTTCTGAGACCACAGGTGTGTGCCACAGCCGATGTTTTTGTAATTTCATATCAGTGATAATTTACTAACTTTTTTATGTTTCTTTTTTTGAGGCAGGGTCTCTCTGTGTAGCCTTGGCTGTCCTGGACTCACTTGGCTGTCCTGGCCTCGAACTCACATCGATCCACCTGCCTCTGTCTCCCGAGTGCTGGGATTAAAGGCGTGCACCACCATGCTGGGCCCTAATTTATTAACTTTAAATAGTCAATAAAAGGGGACATTTTTTACATCAAACCCTTGTTTCATCAACTCACCTTCTGTGTTAAAAATCCAACCTGTTCCTGAAATACTCATTCCCAATGTGTGAATATGTGAGGGTTATATCTAATAACTATAGTTATAACTATGGAAAACACCTGGCATTAATAGAAGGCCCTCTGTGTGTCACTCAGTGTTCCAGGCACGTCATGTGTCTGAGCTCCTTTACTCTCCTCACAGCCTGTGGAGTAGGTATTATTAATGTCCATATTTTATAGACAAGAGGATGGAGGAGCCCAGAGGGCTAAGGAGCCCACTGAAGGTCAGACCGCTGAAAAGCAAGTCCTCAGAGACTAAACACACCAAGGAAACCCGTTTTAAAATTCATGAAATGGAGTTTTAGTTGCACTTTGATTGCAAAGGAAAATAATTGGTTAGTTAAAGCAAGGAGACCCCACGGGACAATTAAGCCAGTAAATACCACCGAGCCCAAGTCTCTGTTGCAAGGTACCAACCTCTAGAAATTTAGGCCGGTTATTTCTGACTCACTCTAATGAACCTACAAAGGTAGTGAGTTTTACTAATTAAAGTTTACAGTAGAAATATAAACAGGCCAGAATAAATGAGCTTGCTGGTTCGTAGAGAGCTGTTTATCCCACGTGCACGTGCAAACACACACACACACACATTGTACCTTTATATATTGTATTATACAAAGGGTTTTCTGTTGTTGTTTTTTATGGTACATATTTGTGAAATGGTAATAAGCCTTGTTTCCTAGAACATCTTAATTTGTATTTGGATAAGTTAAAAGTGAAAGAAAGTGCCTGCTGAGGTAGCCCAGCCCTGTAATCCAGCACTCAGAAACCAGTGCCAGGGAGGACCGTTTCAAAGAAAGGATGAATAAATTCTAAACTGCCCAGTCTTCCACAGTACCATGACATCTAAATGTTGATTTATCCACACCAATACTCGGTTTAGAAGCTCACCAGAAGCTTTGGGGTAAACCTCCACAGATAGCCTACAGTGTGCTGGTGTGGGACTCCCCCCACCACCTCATCCCACTCAACACCAGGCTCTCCTCCAGTGTGAGCTCGCGCAGCCATGACTCTGTGATCAGCAGTGAAACACCGAGCCCTTCCCTTCTCCCACCACAGAGGTGCAAATATGGAAAGCACAGTTCTCACTTGTAATTCTACCTAAGACCTTGCCCTGCGAGAGGACTCGAGTCTTTCCCTTAGGTAAGTAGATGTGACTTAGCCTTCAGTATGGTGGTCTACGGCTGAGGAAACCTTTACTATTTCTAGGTCCTCACTGTACTAACAATGTAATTTAAAAAGGGACAGAGACAAAACAGAATAATAAAAAAGAGTAAAAGTCACAAAAGATACTAAAGACAATAGGTTAAAACTAGTTCAGAATAGGGCTGAGGTAAAGTGTTTGCCTTACAAACCTAAGGATCTGAGTTCAAGCCCTGAGAACTCACTTAAGAACAAAAAAAGCTGGCATAGGAGCATGTCCCCCACTCTGAGGGGACAGAGAAAGGCAGAAAACTTTGATTATTAGAATTTTTTATATGAAATTTGTTTGTTCAGTTATTGGATTTATAACGTATTTTAAAATCTTTATTCTTGAATACATTTTTACTCCCTGTCTTCATCATTACCTGAATAAGCACTCTCACAGCTTTTTGTTTGTTTGTTTGTTTTGTTTTGTTTTTCGAGACAGAGTTTCTCTGTGTTAGCCTTGGCTGTCCTGTAGTCGTTTTGTAGACCAGGTTGGCCTCAAACTCACAGGGATCCATCTGCCTTTGCCTCCCGAGTGCTGGGATTAAAGGCATGGGTATAACAAAGAAAATGAACACAAGGAAATATAAATCTTAGGGCCCTTACAACCCAGTGATAGTACGTTTTCTAGGGATGAAAGATATTTGTAGAAGCCATGGGTAATAATATCCTTTGCACACAGACATATGTAATTCTTGGAGAAGCCACTAGGCTATTTTTATGTTTTAAGGGTACTCAAAGTATGTATTTAAATAATTTTTGCAAGAATATAATCAGTGTATTTGTTGGTCTATGTGTGGACTGGAGGTCAGAAGATGCCCTCGTGTTGGTCCTCGTTGTCATGGCAGCACATGTCCTGCTAGCTGGCCTGGAAGCATCTAGGAATTCTCTCATCTTCTGAGATTACATACATGCGTTCTAGGGATCCAAACTCAGTCCTCGCACTTGTGCAGCCATGTCCCCAGCCCATAAACACACAAAGCCACAGGGTCCAGAGAAACGATGGAGGCCCAGAGGTATCACATATCTTTAATCCTGGCACTCAAAAGCTAGAGGCAGGTGGGTGGATCTCTGTGAGTTTGAGGCCAACTTGATCTACATAGCGAGTTCCAGGACAGCCAGAGCTACATAATAGGGAGACTCATCTCATACAAACAAACAAACAAAGCACATATTACTCTTAACAGAGTTCTGTTGCAGGACCCATATTAGGTGGCTCACACTTGCCTGAAACTCCAGTTCCATGGGAAAACAATGCTTCTAGCCTGGCAGAGGACCTGTATTCTTATGCACATACATGCACACGCATACACACACACACACACACACACACACACACACACACACACACACACACACACTTTACAAATAAAATTTAAGAAAAACCAGCCACTGAGGTCTCTGTAACCGTCTAGCCTCAGGACACTGGGGTTGATTCTGCCTTCATCCAATTGTCAGGCAATCACAGGAAAGCAAGGAGAACTGCGACCCTCTCAATTTTTTAGCTTTGGCATTAAATACTTCATGGATATTGTGTCCTTAAGATGTCCAACTAGAAGTTGGATAGTCAGTCAGTGTCATCAAATGTCATCATCTCCTGTTAGCCAGAACCCCTCAACAAATGTCTGCTTCCTAGACCTCTGCACTCTCAGATGGGCCGACTCTTCCTCACCCACAGGATGGGCACACTACAGCATTTTCTTGTTCTGTTGGTAAAATCAGTGCATGGTGGGAAGACGTTTGGGGGATGCATTTTGAAGAGCGTGGCATTAGTAGAAATCCCTGCAGGAGTGCTCACTTTGCAAATCAGTGTTTAATCTGATATGAACAGTGGTGCTGAGAACTGCAGTGTGTTTCCTCCTATGGGGAGCAAAGCAAGCAAAGAGACATTTCTATATGTGGGGTGTATGTGTGTGTGACATATGGATGCCATAGCATATGTGTGGAGGTCCCAGGACAGCTCTTGGAAGTCTGTGTGGAATCTGGCATCGAAATCAGGTCCAAGTCTTGGCAGCAAGCACCTTTACTGGCTGAGCTATCCTGCCAGCCCCAAGATACCTTTCTAAGGTAGAATTCACTCCTTCAAAGGACCTCTTAATGAAATGCGGTGCTTTGCTGCCCAGACAGATTTAGATGCCTAGGTGGAGGCAGGAGTCCCAGGGATCACTACTGACTCCCTTGCTTACATTCTGTCCGGTCTCTCCTCTGAGAACCTCACAGTTGTTGGTTTGGTTTGGTTTGGTTTTTCCTCAAGGAAAGAGATGCACACTTCAGAAACCAAGTAAAATGACGGATCAAAGGGGCCTTACCCTACCACCTTCATTGTTTACTCTAAGAGCACAAGACACGTTCTCTTTGAACCTATTCAGCCTTTCCATTCTTTGTCCATGGAAGAATTAATTTAAATATTCCATCCATCCAGAACCCTGGGAATGGGAAGTTCCTGTAGTAGTCACAGTCACCTGCAGTCCACCAATAGCCAAGTGCCGCACGCATACCCAAGAGCTGCTTAAGCCGAGGAAGGCCCACCCTTTGTTCCATCTTTCTTGGGGGGACATGTAGTCCTTAAGGAAGGATTGTATAGCCTGTCTGACTTGAATAGTATCCAAAACAAGATTCCTCTCTTTTTCTTGATTATGCATCAAATATGCACTATTTCTGGGCAGTCAACTCTCCTGGGAGTTTATAGGTTTGGCATCTTCTCACTAATGTTTGTTACCTACAAGTGTTACATAAATCTTAATACAATGTACTGAATGGACACTGCCTATTAATTTCATCTGTTCCCCTCAAGAAAAGGAAAAATATATATTAAAATGTGGTGTTTAGCAAGGTTCTCACAGACACATCTCACTGAAGCCCTGGGTTGCCAGGGCTTCATCATTACCCACTGGTTAGCAGCACACTGCTCTGGGTTCAGATATTAGAACTCCCACTTAGTGAATGCTGCACCAGGAGTTCATGAGCTCTGAAGTTGGGGCAGATTTGTAGCATCCCATTCCTGATCCTGTTAAAACTTCAGTTCCTGTCTGCTTGGAAAGAGGCTTTGTATCAGCTAAGGTATCCCAGGCTCCGGTCCCCTCTCACTGAGCTGCCCTGTGTTTTCTCTCAGCTGGGAAGCAGAGCCAAGGGAATGTGGAAAAAAACCAATCTTGTTTTCTGTTTTCTTTCGAGAGCCATGGGGGGCTCTTCATTCATCCTCCAAAAAGTCTTTACTTATGTTTGCTTGTTAGTGTTAACTAATTTCATTCATTGTCTCACAATGCCTACAGCTACCAGTTACTCAATGTGTACAAGGCACTGATGGTTTTAAATTAATTTATTTATTTATTCGCTTTACATCCCAGTTGTAGCTCCTGCCCTCCTCTCCTCCCAGTCCCACCCTTTCTCCCTCTTCCCCCACCTCCTCCCATATTCCTCAGAAAAGGGGAGCCCCCTACCCACCCACCCCAGCTCATCAAGTCGCATCGGGACTGAGCACATCCTCTTCCCCTGTTTAAGTTCACTTTCTACAAATATCATCTCATTTCATACTCAGAACAATCCTAAGAGGTACAAGTGTTAACTGCCCTGGTTTCAGAAACAAAATAAAGCCCGGGAGAGGTTTTGAACTTCCGCTGTAAATAAGGTGATTTGAAATCAGCTCTAAGAATAACAAAGCCCTGCTACCCTGAAATTCTTGGTTCAGTCTGCCTAGCTCACTGTGGACTTTCCCAGTTGGCAGAGCATTTGATGGCAGCTCTGAAGGGGTCTGGGTCAGCCGGAAGTCACTTTATGAACCTGACTTCCCTGGCCACTGATGAAAGTTGTTTGAATATATGTTTCAGTAATGGGATTAAACTTTTAAAGAGGCTATTTATACCCCAAAGTGGGATTCCCTAAACTCCAATCTCATAGCATCCTAGATGTAGTGCTGGCTTTGAACTCGGTCTGTAACCTAAGCTGTTTTCACAGTAATCCCCTGCCGCAGCTTCCTGACTGCTGGAATTAGAGGTATGCTGCCACTCTGCTAGGATTCAAAGTTCAGTCTTCAAAGTATTAGTAGCTCAGGGATCTTAGAGGAGAAAAAAACAAGGAGATGGCAAGAAGCAGCCTTAGCCAAACTAATTTAGTTGATCCTTACACTGGTTTGGTTGAGCCTTACTCTGGTTTGGTTGAGCCTTACTCTGATTTGGTTGAGCTTTACACTGGTTTGGTTGAGCCTTACTCTGGTTTTTTGTAGGGTCTGGTGGTGCTGGGGATACTTATGATTGCTTGCAGGAGGCTGCCATGGCCAGCCTCTACCACACAGCAAAACTCTGTGTCAAAAAAGAAAGGACTCAGAGACAGACCAGAGTAACAAGAGAGTTTTGCTCAGGACAAGTCCGGCCCAGCTGCCCCAGACCCCTTCAGAGTTGGTATAAAAAGCCCTGCCAACTGGAGAAGTCCAGACCGAGCTAGGTGCAGCGAGCCAAGAGGGCAATGCCAAGGTCCTCCTTTAGATCCCCAACTTTCACAGAGCCTCTGTGTGGGATACGTGGAATGGAGTCCATTTTTCCCCCTGCTCCCTGCTATCAGCTTTATTCAAGCCCAAAGTGTATAAATTGTGACAGTCTAAACAATGAAACCTAAACAAATATTGCAGGTCCCCATTCATTTCCTGACACTACAAAGGAACCAGCCCCTTTGCAGTTTTACAGATGGTCTTACCATCTGGTTGTATGTGTGGGTCGGTGTGTATGTGTGTGTGTGTTCATGTGCACTGGTACATAAATGTGCAAATCCCTGTGGAGGCTAGAAGTCAACCTCACATGTCAGTCCTCAGGATGTGTCCATCTTGTGTTTTGAGACAGGGTCTCTGGGTAGGACCTGGGGCTCACCAAATAAGCTAAACTGACTGGCCAAGAAACCCCCAAAATCCGTATGCCTTCAGTTCCCTGGCACTGGCATTAGAAATTCATATGCCAGCATGCCTGGCTTTTTTATATGGGTGCTGGCATTTGAACTGAGGTCTGTGTGCTTACAAGGCAAGGACTTTACCCACCGAGCCATCTCCCCAATCCCCTATCGCGTGGTTTTAATCACACCTAGGAAAAGAAGCTGTCAGTGTGCTGGTTAATTCAAGGCCAGCAGAGCTTTGTTTTGAAATGGTAAAGGGTGGAAGCTGTTCACACATTAGTCATAGGTGGGGGCTGGGGGGTAGGGGTGGGTGCCAAAGTAAGAGAAATGGCCACTAGGTTATGCTTGAAATGTCACGGCTAAATTACAGCGATCCAGTTGACAATTCTGGCGTGTGCACAAAAGGGAAAAAAAGTGTGTGTGTGTGTGCGCGCGCGCACGCGTGTATGTGATACAGCTCAAGTAACAAAATCTAGAAATTGCATCACCTTTGGAAAAGGCAGGTGGATACTTAGCTTTACTTGTTTTTTGTTGGTTTGGTTTGGTTTATTTGGGGGGGGGGTTGGTTTTTTGAGACAGGTTTTCTCTGTGTCACCTTGGCTATCCTGGATTCACTTTGTAGATCAGGCTGGCCTTGATCTCACAGCGATCCACCTGCCTCTGCCTCTGAAACGCTGGGATTAAAGGCGTGCACCACCACATCCGGCCCATTTACTTGAATTATCAACATAATTGCCATGATATTTAGCTTTTCTTGTTCTGGGGAAATGTGGCCTCAGTACAGAGGGCAGGCAGTGAATGTCACCGTGAGGCCAGAACACTTTGATCATTACCTTGTGTGTCTCAGCACCCCGATTAGTCTCAGTTCCAGACATAAAATTAATTGTTTGCTTGGTTTTGTTTTTGGTTTTTTTAATCTGTGAGTTGAGGTTAATTACAAATTCCTACACAAATACGCTGTCTCCACACTTTGTGGGTTACTAACTCTGAGACTCTTAAAAACTCTTAGGTGTGCAAGGTGTTCAGAGAGCTGTGACTATTTTTCTTGAAGAAATGGTGTCTCACATCATTGGTGGAACTTGAGCCGGCTGGAATCTGGGGCCTCTGATCTGTGATACTGTCTCCCGCGACCTGAGGGTTACCCAGGCTTTCGCTAGATCAGTTTCTGTGAGCACTTTATTTCTGGTGCCAGTCTGAATCCTATACTAGGACCTACATGCTCAGAAACTATGGCTACCTCTCCCACGAGGGACGTGTGGACACCAGAGTAATAGGCAAACTCAATGACAAGACAGAAGACCAGGACTGCCACCCACAGGATGTACTCAGCAATTGTTGGCTGAGTATCATATAACATGGGGGTCCCCATGGTCTGTTCCTGGAGTCAGAGACACCATCCTATAAGTTGTCTGTTTGAGCAAGTGTACAATCCTCACGCACTAACTGCTCCACACTGTCCGTTGTTCAAGAGACAGATGTAACCAGTGTCCTCCTCCTCCTGTTGGCTGGATCACAACCCACAAGCCCCTTCGTGTGTTACCCATCTTCCCACCGCGATTCCCTGCATGCCCTGGGCTTCAAAACCATAGCTCAGCTCAAGTACTTTGACAGTCTCTTCATAAGAGCTTTTATGATAGAATTGGTCTCTCTAAATTTATCTAATCTATTTGAAAGAGTCAACTTTCTTTTCTTTCCTTCAGTGCTAAAAACTGATGTTGGTTGTTTGCCCCCTAGGAAAATCTCTTTTTCGTGATGGAGTACCTCAATGGGGGAGACTTAATGTACCACATCCAAAGTTGCCACAAGTTTGATCTTTCCAGAGCCACGTAAGAGCCCTACTTGGGATTTGGGACCTTTTGTGTTCTTGATGGTTTCTGTGCACCTAGCACCCACAGGTTGCTTTTCTCGTGTGGTATTCTTTATTTATCATTTGTGATTGTATGTGTATTTGAGTGTGTGTGTGTGTGTGCACATGTGCATGCAGTGCCCTCAGAGTCCAAAAAAGTGTGTCAGATCCCCTAGAACTGGAGTTACAAGCAGTTATAAGCCACCTGATATGGGTGCTGGGATTTGAACCTGGGTCCTCTGGAAGAGTACTTACTCTTAACCACAGAGTCATCTCTTCAGCCCCCTTTTTGTACCCTCTTGCTTGGCATGTCTAAGTCCCAGAATAAGGTAAACACTTGGGAATAGTGCCACACAAGCAAACAGTTTTCCATTTCGTAAAACTGAAATCCACTCCTGTCTTGTTTCATGTCCATGTGGTACAGTTAGTTCACTTCCTGGGAACCCCCTCCAGTCACCGAGCTCCTAACTCACTGTGCTCAGGTGCAGATGTGCATCCTTTGGAAAGAGCAGTGAGGTGGGGCATGGATGTTCCAGGTGGCCCTGGGGATGGAACTGAGCTGCAGCCTGTCACAGAGATGCTCAGTGGGACCTTAGAAAGCACTCAGCCACCCCCATGTTTGAGAAGAAGCCCTCTCCTTCTCTGGCATGAAGTAGCCAGAGATGCAAGTGAGATGGAGCTGTCTCCCTGGGAGAAGTGTGCCGGGGTCCCACAGCTCAGCTGCAGGTGTTGTGCTTCCCTTGGCCCTGGTCCTGCTTCCCTCCTGAGAAGCGTACAGTGACATACGGGCAAAAATAAGCAGTGGAATTACAAATGATAACTAAGGCTGGCAAGATGGCTCAGTGGGTAGGGGTGCCTCAGGACCTGAGTCCCATCTCAGACTCTCATAGGCTGTCCTCTGAGCTCTATAAATTCATCATGACACACAATAATAAACAAATAAATAGATGTGTTGTTTTAAAAGATAACTATGTACTAGCTGCTGTTTTTGGTTTTTTTTTTTTTTTTTTTTTTTTTCTGGATGCTCAGCCATCTATCATGCAACGTTTCATGACTACTTTGAGTGCTTCAGGCTGAACTGGACTGAAAGGTGGACTTGGTCCACCAGCTGCTATGAAACCCAGCGATGTGACTGTCTTATCAGCTCTAGAAGGGAGCCCTGGCCGTCCCTATTGTGTTCAGGCACCTTCAGCCAAGCACCTGAGATTATTTTTATCGGGTTTCTGCAGCATTTTGCAGAAATCACTGGGCATCACACACTGGGACGTGTGTGTGTGTGTGTGTGTGTGTGTGTGTGTGTGTGTGTGTGTCTGTCTGTCTGTCTGTCTGTCTGTCTGTCTGTCCATGCATGTTAGAAATGATGCCTTCTGTCCCTGTGGGTTCTATAAAGCATAAGGCTATCTTGAACACCTGCTACCCTCCTATTGTGTCCTAACACTTTCTGGGAGGTGCTTTCTTCTGGGACTCAGCACATTTTACTTCCAGGAATATCCTCCCTATGTCTGACTTAATCCCACCTGAGAGAGAGAAACTAATTTCCTTTAAGCCTGTGAAGATGAAGACCGGCTTATCATCGTCTATCTTCTAATACCCTTCTCTTCACCTCTCAGGCGATAGCTCTGGCCGGTGCTTAACATCATCAATATGAAAATATTCTAGCCGGCTATGTTGGGAATGGCCTGGCACACAGCTCTGTTGGCTCCAGGCAGAACTGAAAGTAAAAGAGGAAGTTCCTGTCCCGCTACCCTGGGCTATTTATTACATGTCATGTTTGCATGGTGTTACGACCGTATGGGCATTGCCGTTTAAAATATGAGAAAACAGCAGACTCAGACGATGTCACCTGGAGAGCCTGGCTCTTAAATTATGCTCACTGGGCTAGCACTGGGTGTGCTTGAGCCTTTGTGTAGAGTGTAGAGTGGAACCAAGCAAAAGTGTGCCCGAGCCATTAAGTTGAATACACATAAGCTGTCCCAGGGCTCGGGGACCTTACTCTGATCTGTTCCTATACTCATGCAGTGTCTTGACGGTCTGTCTTACAGGTTTTATGCTGCTGAGATCATCCTTGGTCTACAGTTCCTTCATTCCAAAGGGATTGTCTATAGGTAAACGGTGCTTCTGTCTGACTCAGTTGATTTTTAAGCACATGCATTTTATGTGAAAATGTCATGGGAGAAGGTTCCCTCCCCAGAACCCTTCCCCTGTGGAAGCCTGCAGGTTCTGCTCTTGCTTCGTCCTTCCTTCCGGCCCTGACTCTCATTCTCCCTTTGGCTTCCCTTCTCCTGCCTCTGCTTCATCTCTGATCCTTATTTCCGTTCCCCCCCCCCCCCATTTGTCCCCTTTGTGCCTCCTGCTTTTATTTTGGGTCACCCAGAAATGCCTGCATAATGTTTCTGTTTGGGTGGGAGAAGGAAGCTCTTCCTGGAGGCTCGCTCACACAATAGCTATGAAAACTCATGGCCACACCCTACAGAAGGGCACAGCCTGCCTCCACTGCCCTCTCTCATGAGTTTAAATTTTCTCTCTTGCACAGGACTATTTCACTCTCTGATGTCAGAGCTCTTAGGTGAATGCTACCACACTACCATCTTTCCTTCTCAAAACACACGTGACCCATGTTTAACATAAAGTCTTCACAAGTTAGATGGCCAGTTTCCAGACTCAGGATAAATGAAGGGAAAGAGAGGGAGGAGAAGGAGGTGTGGAGGAGCTGGCTGAACGGCCGAAGCCAACACGGGCCTGCTCATGACCTAGAGTCACTGTTAAAAGTCCCATTGTCTTCCACTTGGCTTTTTGCAGACAGCAGGCAATAGAGCCTTGGTCAACACTGATGCTTTGGTGTTTAGAGAACATGGTCCTGCTGTCTGAAAAAAAAATCACAAATTAAGAACACTTCATTTCCAGACATGTCCTGGGGAGGACACTCTGTGCAGTATCCCAAAACTGAAGACCTAGGCATGTCTTGGAAAGCCAGTCTCCTTAGGCACACTCTCTGAGTATAAACTTCTTTTTTAAGGTGTGTGTGTGTGTGTGTGTGTGTGTGTGTGTGTGTGTGTGTGTGTGTGTGTGTGTGTGTGACATGTATGCAGTACCTACAGAGGCCAGAATAAAAGCATCAGATTATTTGAAACTGGAGTTACAGGTGATTGTGCGATACCCAACACAGATGCCAGGAGTCAAGTTTAGGTTCTCCCGATGAGCAGCGAGCACAAGTGGACACTGAGTTATTTCTCCAGATTTTTTTTTTTTTGTCTAGTTATTTACAAGGAAGTAGACTAAGGATAATGACTTTCAGGGATTTCCTATAACCTCATGAGCACACTAGCAAATTCACTCTTCTTCCTTATTAGAACAGAAGAACTCAAGTCATGACCTGTACTATTAAACATAGCGAGAGTCCTAAAATGGGTATATGTTGTCATGTCTCCATATTCACCTGAACGTTATTTAAAAACCTTGATCGATATGCATGTGTTTTTTACTTTCTTTATAATGCCTGCAATATGTAAAATACTTTTGTACTTAATGTTGTGTAGCTTGTATGTTGATAGGTGGACAGACTGGTAAATGGATGGATGGGTGAATGGATATCTTGATAAATGAATGAGTGAATGCGTCAATAAATTGATAGTTTGATGAGTGGACTAGATGGATGTGATAGATGGATGTGAGAGAAAAACGAAATCAGGGATTTTCAGAGGAGAGAGACCCAGATATCTCATAGTTAGAGGGACCTATAAAGCTGAAATCCATGTGGCACAGTGTTTCTCCCCTCACTGACCATGGTGTTTCCATCTTGGCATGCTTTGGGTGTGCAGAACAGAATGCCCAGTTAATGTCCCCCTGTGACAAAATAGCATATTCGCATTTTAGGACTTTTACCATGTATGTAGGTCTTATATTTAAGTCTAAAATGTACCAAACACAGAAGAATATTTGGTCCACTGAGTGAGGTCATAGCAGATCTTTGAGAGACATCGTAAGATAATTAAAATTGAGGTGAGGCCATCAACTCTACCTTCGTGCTGCCTGTTGAAGACAGCAAGCTGCTGGCGAGGAAGGTTGGCGCCAAACGTCAGCAGCTGCTGCCACTGCACGTGACCCTGCTTTAACAGGCACCTCAAGTGAGCACGTGTAATCTGACTGATGGAGCTTTTACTGTGGTGGCTCAAGAGCCAAAGAGAGTCTATCCATTGCCTTCTGCGGACGGCATAGGATTATGTTTCTCTGTTTAAAATCTATAGTTAGTCATTTTGAAGGGCTACCTAAAAAAAATTGATGAAATTCTGCAGTTCTAGAAACTAGAAAGCTGAAATCAAGGTATGGGCAGGGCCTGTCCTTCCACCAAAGGCTCTAGGGGAGAACCCATCATCAGCCAGCCCCACTGGGGTGGCTGCAGGCATGTCTTGGCCTGTATCCTGTCTCTGTCTCCACCTGCATGTGGCCTTCTCTCCTCACGTGTCTCTCCTCTGTGTGGCCTGAGAAGAAGGCATGATAGCTTTAGTCTGTCCTTCCCACACATGCAAATCATCTTGACACCTTTAACTTAATTATATTAGGAAATACTCTTTTTCTTAAATGAGATCATATTCACAGCATTCTAGGGAGTAGGATATGAATCATATTTTATTATTTTAAATGGATGAGTAGATATATGTATGTATGTCTATGCAGAGCCAAGCATGTAGTACATGCCTGTGATCCAGACAGTCAGGAGCCTGAGGCAAGAAGATTCTAAGTGAAGGATAGTTTGGGCTACATTTTGAGTTTGTGTGTGTGTGTGTGTGTGTGTGTGTGTGTGTGTGTGTGTGTATGTGTGTGTATCTGTGACCATACATGTAGTGGGGTAGGCACCACTCACTACTCTGAAACCAGTATCATGAGCTGGTGAACATCCACTACTGTATAGTCCCTGTTTGATGATTGTGATGGTCAGAAAATATGTAGAACCCCCAACTCTAACATATCTAAATTCTAGATTTTTAGTGGGAGGGTAAAATTACATGAAAATATAGATGCAGTGCATTCTGAAGAGCCCAATAAATAGGACTCCAGTTTTAAAAGGAGAGGGAAGAAAAGGCCTTGTCAGAACTGACAGCACTCCAACAAAATCGTCTTGTTTTCTGGTAGGTTGTTTTTAAAGGAGAAGAGGATTTTTCAAATAGAGAAAGTGACTGCAGAGAAATCACACGCACGCACGCACGCACACACGCATGAAGGAAGTCAAGCAGTTAGCTCCTAGAACTGTTTACTACCTCACGTGGTGCAAAACCAAATTAACCAGTCCAGAACCTGTGGCTGTCCGGGACAGAACTGAAGTGATGGGAAGGGAAGAAGGGTAGATGCTCATCTTTCAGCATCATCTAGTGGAGGCGTCTAATGGAATCAGCGGCATCTTGAAAGATGCTCTAAGTCCTATTGGATGTAATATAAAACAATGGACTCAGAAAATATACAGGCCTGAAGAGCTGGGTCCCCACCTCTGAGCATGTCTGAGCTGAGGTGGGATTGACTGTATTTATGAATGATAAACGACCTCACCTACATATCTGAGGCCACGTCCAAGTGCTTTCACGTGACCTGCCTCAGTAGATGCCACAAAAGATAAATAAGCAAGAGGCATCATGGACCTTATCTGTTGTTAGGATTGAGAGGCTCAGCAAGGCAAGTGAAACCAGTTTTGCCTTGGCTTCTGGGTAGAAGATCTTCTCCAGAATTGACCGCATGACAGAGGTTTCCGTTTACTTTCCTCTTATGCTTGATGCATAAGTGCCACAGGGACAAGCAGTGGCCGTGAACTCTACAGCCCTTCCCTTGAGTCCTGACATCCTATAGCGAAGAGTAAGTTGAATGAGTTGCCTCGGAATACTCTTCCCCAGGTTCTAAAGCCTCTCCAGTTGGTTCCAAAGAACCTGGCTGGTCTTCTGCCTTCATTCCTTACGTCCATGGAGATGTAGCTTTGAAGAAGAAGAAGAAGAAGGAGGAGGAGGAGGAGGAGGAGGAGGAGGAGAAGAAGAAGAAGACGAAGAAGAAGAAGAAGAACCTTCTGGACCTTCCTTCTCCCCTCCCCCCACGTCCCCACAGACATCTGTACTGCCTTAAAAAATGGATTGCAAATTTGACATGAAGCTTGTTTTTCCTAGCCAGAGGCGCAGAGAACATTTATTTTTAGATCAGTTAAAATACATCCGTGTGTAATTTCATGAGGCCGGTCTGATGAGAAAGACCAGGTGGTCTTTGTATAAAAGAATGTTAGAGAGAGGACTAGGCCTGCATCCCCAACCACTGCCTGGCTATGTGGGCTGGATAAAGAAAATCACCTGTGAGAAACTTGTCTTATCTGAAAAAAAACTAATGGTAATATTAACGATATTAACAATAACTTGATGGGGTTGAGGAACTGGCTCACAGGGTAGGAAGGGGTGCTTACTACTCAAGCTCAAAAACCTAAGTTCAAATCCCCAACACCCCCATAAAAAGCCAAGTATGACTCATGCATTTGTAATCCCAGTGGTGGAGGGAAAGGAGACAGGAGGGCCACGGGGGCTTGCTGGTTGCCAGCCTAGCTCCAAGTCCAGTGAGAGACCGTGTCTCGAGACGGAAAAGTGGAGATCGATAGAGCAAGGATGCTCACCCTCTTCCTCTCTCTTTCACGTATGCTCATTCAAGTGTGAGCACTCGCCCACACATGTGCCTGTATACCACACTAAACACACTACATACACTCACACCCAGAACACACAATAATAATAATTTGATATCAAAAGACTACTGTGAGGATCAAATGATGTGACAAATATATAGACAAGCAGAAGAAGCCAGTGAAAGTCTTAGATGCTGTGCCCGCTGCATTCTGGTCTGTCTTAACGCCTCACAATTAGGTATCTAGCTCCCTAGAGATGGCACCCGTCACCTTCAACCAAATTTTAGAACTATATAAACGCACT
This sequence comes from Acomys russatus, assembly GCF_903995435.1. Classification (NCBI taxonomy): domain Eukaryota; kingdom Metazoa; phylum Chordata; class Mammalia; order Rodentia; family Muridae; genus Acomys; species Acomys russatus. Next base: position 58,461,885 of record NC_067145.1, read on the forward strand.
TATAAATGACCTATAAATGACACCCGTATGGCAGAGCATATGGATTAGCTAATAAAGCTAAATTGTTAGCATATGAATTTAGATTAGCCCGTAACTAAACGTAATGGGATAAAATTGCGAGGTTGTGTATTTAGCTCCCGGGAAGACTAGCATTCTCCAAGAAAAGAATGAAGACATGGTAGGCACCTTCTGTCTTGACCATGAAAGTGTGGCAGGAACAGACAGCATCATGAATCTGAGACATGACACAGAAACTTGGTGACACACGTGGGTAGTAGAAATGACTAAGCTGGCCCAAATGGAAGATGTCAACTCCAGGGACATCCACTACGTCTCTGCTCCAGCTGCCTGTGGGTTCTTCTCTGTTTCTCTATTCCCCTTATTCTCAGAGGAAGTGATGCTAGCAGCTAGGACAGTTACTCAGGGCTCCTTCACAGCTAAGAACCATTGGTTGTTAATTGAGCCCATGGATATAACTGAGTATTTAATGTGTGCTACACTGTCATCAGAACTGCCGTTGGAACACTGACTCAGTTACTGATGTTCTCACTGTCCTGCTGAGACATCCCTGTGGAAAATATGAGTCGAGCCCCTATGGTGCAGCGAGTATCCAGAAGGTTAGGAAGATATGAGAATCTGCCACATTCTCTGGCCCAAGCCAGCTGGCCAGAGCAGTAAGGGCCTCAAGAGAAGCCCTGAGTGTGAGCCACTGATATGAGAGGTGGGACAAGTGAGAACAGCCATGTGTGGTCCAGGGGATGAGGTGGCAGCAGAGATTCCTTTGCTGACGCTCCCCCCTTCCCACTGAGATGATGACACAAGCTACCATACCTCCATGAGAATGTCGTCTGAACGAATCCGTGTTTATTCAAGTGAGATTTTCACTTGGCTTTTGTTTTTCAGGGACCTGAAACTAGATAATATCCTGTTGGACAGAGATGGACATATCAAAATAGCAGATTTTGGGATGTGCAAGGAGAACATGCTAGGAGATGCGAAGACAAATACTTTCTGCGGGACTCCTGACTACATCGCTCCGGAGGTAGGGGCATGCTGCCCAGGTGGCCTTTCCCTAGCCCAGTGTGCTGAGGACGAGTGCTTTCTCCCTCTAAGACTCGGTGTTTGGTTTGGTCTGTGCAGTGTCTTCAGATGCAGACACACACATGGGTCTTTTGAGTTTTATAGAAAATGCTAATGACATCTCTTCATGGCTAGAGGAGTCTAGACTCTGAGTCATGGTTCTGAGCTACCCCAGCCTTGGAAACTATCTGTTCAGAACCAACAGAAGGGGCACCTGGCAAAGAACCAAGGAGAAACAGATGTCCACCTAAACCAGGTTTAAATGTGGGGTCAGAGTACTTGGAGGGATGGTGGAGGCGCAAGGATTGTCAGCGCCTCCTACACTCTATTTCTTTCTTTCTTTCTTTTTTAATTTATATATTCACTTTACACCCCAATCATTGCCCCTCCCTCTTCTCCTTGTAGCCCCTCCCTCCCACTCTCTTCCCCCATCTCTCCCTTCTCCTCAGAAAAGGGGAGGCCCCCCAACCCACCCCAGCACATCAAATCCCATCAGGACTGAGCTTATCCTCATCCACTGAGGCCAGGCAAGGCAGCTCCATTAGAACAAAGTGATCAAAAGCAGGCAACAGAGGCCATATCATAGACAGCACCTGCTCAGCCTACTAGGGGACCCACATGAAGATCATACTACCCACTGGTTACATATGTGTAGGGGCCTAGGTCCAGTCCATGCATGCTCTTTGGTTGGCCACACCCCATTTCTAAAAAATGAGTATAGATTCTTCTCAGGGGGCATCTGTCCTTTTGACTAAACTCGCTTTCCCTTCTCCATCTGCCCACCCCAGGGAGATCAGAGACTGCCTAACCATGTGGTCTTTGCCATAGCAGGGACTATCTGGCCATGTTGCATTTATTTTACTTTTATCTTTCAAATTCCTTCCCAGCTGCTTGTTTGCTCTAAAGTCTGGTACTGTTGCTCACTTTTGAAAAGCTTCTTAAATTTTGAAATAATTATAGTTCTGTAAGAAGTCCCAAAGGTAAGGACCTGCACCCTCCACCCAGCTTCCTCCATTGGTTACATCTGAATTGGTCAGCAGCTGGAGAGATGGCACAGTGGGTAGGTAAGACATCTTCCTGGGCAAGCATAGGGACCTGAGTTCAAATCTTCCAGCACTGACTTTAAAAAACTAGTCATGGTCATTTGTATACCTATAAACTCAGAACTATAAACTCAGAGACAAGGAGAATCGCTAGGGTTTGCTGACTGCCAGCCTAGCTCCAAATCAGTGAGAGACCCTGCCTCAAAGAATAACATAAGGAATTAAGTACCAGGATCTTCAGTGTCCTACACCATTGTGGCTGCGCACACCCACTCACATACGTTTGCATCTGCATATAAACCACACACGCACAGTATATTCATTACTTTTCTATTGCTGTAACAAAACACCATAACCAAGGCAACATATGGAAGGAAGGTTTATTTGGGCTTATAGTTCCAAAGGGATAAGAGTCCATCACTATTACAGAGGGGAAGTTTGGCAACAGGCAGGCATGGTGGGTGGACCATAGCTGAGAGCTCACGTCTTAAACCACAAGCCCAGGGAATAGTGAGAGGCTTTGAAACCTCAAAGCCTGCCCTCGGTGACACACTTCCTCCAGCCAAGCCACACCTCCTATGCCTCCCCAAACAGTGCCACCAAAGTATCCAAAGGCTTAAGGATATGAGGGACATCTCACCAGTCCCCCTGAGGAGAGGATTTGGATGGTCTTCCCTTTTACAGGCAAGGACTCAGTGAGGGGACTGGCCCAGAAAAGTGAGACAAATTGGCCTTTTAAAAGTGAATGAATGGGAGCTAAAGAGATGGCTCTACAGGTAAGGGCACTGACTGCTCCTCCAGAGGACCCAGATTCTAATCCCTAGCATCCACATGGCAGCTCCCAACTATCTGTAACTCCAAGATCTGACACTCTCACATAGATGTTATTGCAGGCAAAACTTCAATGCACTTAAAATAAAAGTAAATAAATTTTTAAAAGATTTAAAAAGTGGATGAATGAATGGAGGGTGGTCTTCTAATAAGGACAGACCCCCAGTTTCCCAGGTAGAACAGTGTCAGCAGCAGATCCCCACAGTCTAATCAACCGTGGCAGCTGGAACTTAAGAGCCATGTTGCTTCCTCTGTGCTACCATGGCTTAAGGAACAGACGGCCAATGTTCTTCAAGAACTTTGTGGGTGTTTTAACTGTCCAGTTCATTGCTGCAATATCTTTATTCTGATATTAGAACCTGCATGTGAGCACAGATCCCAACTGTGGGTGCAGTAAACCAGTTTGAGTTTGAGGGGGAGCCGGAGCTCATAATGGTGCAAGTAAGTGTAGGAGACCTCAGAGCAGACTCCATTCAGCACCAAACCCCTTTGGGGATTAGCCTAAATGGCTGACTCAGCTCACATGTACCACATTAGTCTCAGCAAAGGTCTCTGGGGTCTTCCTCATGCCCCACGCCCACTCTCCCACTCCATCCAACCCCCACTCCATGAGCTATGTCTAATTATTTCCCCTCTATCTCAGTGTGTCTAAACAGCTTCGCATCTGTCCTTGTTCATCCTGTCTGCAAATTCTTAGGTTTTGCTTTCTCCTCAGCAAAGCTTCCCTTCCTTGCTCTGTTTCCTTTCATGGTTTCTAGAACTTCCTTTGGTGACCTGCCACTTTCTTTTGTAACTCCCCTCTCTGTCTTTGAAGCATGCTGGTCTCCCTGTCGGTCCATGCTTCATTCTCGAATAAGGCAGCATTAGATCTCCATCTCCCTGTCTCTCTCTCTCTCTCTCTCTCTCTCTCTCTCTCTCTCTCTCTCTCTCTCTCTCTCTCTCCCTCCCTCCCTCCCTCCCTCCCTCCCTCCCTCTTTCTCTCTCCCTTCTTCTCTCCTCCTCCCTCCCTCACCTCACTTTTTATTATGTACACATATATGCAGGGGAGGGGTATGTGAATAATGTGTAGTGGTACCCAGAGAGGCAAAAAGAGGACATCAGCGCCTCTGGAGCTGAACGGCAGGTGCTTGGAATCGAACTCCAGCACTCTACAAGAGCAGCATCTGTTCTTAACTGCTGAGCCATCTCCAGGGAATCTGTCACCTCCTGTCCTGAATGCCAGGCTTGGCACTACCCTCCCTCAGGGCTTCTTTCTCTCCATCATACATGTCACTAGCCTCTACGTGTTTTCATGCACATTTATTTATTCATCTGTTTATCTATATTGTCATCATTTTATGTGTACGCCCACCTGAGGGTCTTCATGACTTACGTGGGGAGGTCAGAGGACAACTTGCAGGAGCCAGTTTTCTCCTGGGGAACAAACTCAGGACATCAAATATGGCCATGAGTACCTTAGCCCACTGAGCCATCGCACAGCCCTTTATTCTTAAGGTTTTAATGCTGTTTCTTTATCAGTTAAGCAAGCACTCTGAAGATATGTGTGTTTACATTACATATGAATCTCATGTATTGCTACCAATTAACATGGTCTATGAACTAAAGAACATACGTAAAATGAATAAGACCAAATTAAACTAAGAATGAGATTTAAAACAACAACAACAACTGGTACTAAAAAGCTTAATTTTGTTCTATTTTATTCATAGTAGGAAGTAAGTATATATGTCATTAAAATTAGAAGATCAAGTGACTTTTTAAAAGTTATTTCTCTTATTTTTTGAGATTTGATATCATCATATCCCTGCCCTTCTCTTTTTCCTCTTCACCCCTCCCATGCATTCCTTCTTGCTCTCTTTCAAATCCATGGCCTCCTTTTTTCATTGGTGGTGGTGTGGGTGTGCGCACGTGTGTGGTCCTAAACACATATGTACACCTTCTCAGTCTTTATAATATTGCTTGTGTGCATGTTTTCAGGGCTAACCATTTGACATTCGATGACCAGTAGGCATGCTCTTCCCTGGGGCAGACTGTTTTTCCTGCCCTCAGCATTCTGGAGCTGCCTGCAGTTCTTGGTCCAGGGTTGAGGCCTCATGGGCTTCCCCTGTGCTCTTTAGCATGACTATTGGTGTTGGCCTTGGTCAGCTTGTATTCGGGCAGTCATACCGGTGAGACTTTATGGCTATAGCTCCTGACAGTCTAAGCAGAGCCGATCTCACAGCAAACTCCCTGCTCTTCTGGCTCCTGCAGTCTCTCTTCCCCCACTTTGGCACTGATCCCCAAGCCTTAGGTGTGGGAGTGGGTAGAGATGCCTCAGCTGGGACTGGCCTCCACGCTCTGCTTTTGAGCATTTTTCTGTAATGGTCTCTCTATCTGTTATAAAGAAAATTTTTTCTTGTTGTGGGTTGAAGACTTTACTTAGGAGATCACTTTTTTTAAAAAGTATCTTGGTTTAGGAGCCCATGAGATGGCTCGGCAGGTGAAGGCACTTGCTACCAAGCCTCAACACCTGGGATCCATCCCAGGACCCACATGACAAAAGGAACAGACTCCTGGCAAGTTTTCCTCTGACCTGCATACATGTGTCATGGCAGGCACACACCTCCCTGCATTCAATACATGTAATTTTTAAAAATAATTTTTTAAAATCTTGGTTTAATACTTTAGGACGCTTGTATTGAAAGGTCTGATGTATTTCTTCAGATTTTTGATTCTCATACTCTCATGCCTGGTAACGATGCCAAGCAAATACAATATAAAACAGAATTTATAATCTGTATTTAGCAAGGACTCACTGGTGATAGCAGATGTAAATCTATTATCCGAAGTGCTATTTTTAAGACTTTTTCCTCTCTAAGGAAGCTGCTTTTTGGCCAAAACATGGCTGATGAGTCTGCTGGTCCAGCCTCACACGTGGCTGATAAGCAAGCTGTCTGAATGAGACATGTCACTGTCTTTTCTGTCTGAATGAGACATGTCACTGTCTTTTCTTACTTCCCGTATATTTGTGTCATTTACTTCAACTCTGCCTCTAGCCCAAGCGTCCTGTTTGCTCATTGCTCCTTAGGTCCACTAATGGGATGCATGTCACCAAGCAGCTGTTCATCATCATCTCAGGAGTGTGCACACCTTAACACCCTAGCTCCAAGAGGCAGAAGGACCTGCCACTGTCACCCATTACAAGGGACAAAGAGGGTCTGTGTCAGAAAATGACAAAGCCATTATTAGTATTTTTTTTTTTTTTGGCCAGTTTCTCCAGTTTGAAGTTGTGAATCTAGTTCTTGGAGTAAGGCAGCACTAGGAAAGGGGACCCTCAAACCAGTACAGCGGCACTGCCCTCTCCACCACAGGACAGTTCAAAGAGCCATGCAGGAAGAGACAAACACCAGGAGACAATATGAACTGTTAATTGAAATCCTCAGAGACTGGATTTCAGAAGCCAGCTCTCAACTCACTGTGAGATCTAAAATAAAAAACACAGCCCCCTAAGTCCCGTCAGCATCCTGCAGGGGTAAAAGCCCAGGCTCCGGGTGTTCTTAAACACTAAGACCTAATGCGCGGCAGAACACCTGGTGTGTGTTAGCGGTCCTTCCTGAACAGCGTGTTCCCTGTATAAATGTACATTCTGTTCCTTTCTCCTAGCATAAGACGGCGTTTACTTCAACTAACATCACCTAGCCTCAAAGCTCCAGTTTCCACGACAGCTGCCTCCTGGCCTCCAAATCTCTTTTTTATTTGTTCCTCCGAAATGAAGTTGTTTACAGAGACGCTTCTTGCTCAGAGCCGGTTCTGGCTGCCACCTTGTGGCATGTTCTGGGAATTGCATGTGAGCCCTGTACCTAATACAGGTTCCCCTTTGTGTGGGGTGAACCAATTGACTGTAGGTACTGATGGTGCAACTTTTCCTTCTTTTCTTCCTATCTAGGTCTCACTTTTACACTATTCCTTAAGGCAAATAAGGTTGGCTTTTGTGTATTGACTGTAAGATGAGCTTTTATTCTTAAACACTGAATTACAGCTAGCAGGTAGCAGTTTACGACAATGGCCAACTGCAAAATGATCTTTATTTTCACACATGGGAATAAGTTTCATTCAAGTAGCTGGTAACATTGCACTTACAGAAATGTCCAGGTCACAAATCTCCTTGAATTTTCTCTCTTCTGTAGGCTACTTAGAGCCACCCTGTAATAAGGTAGCCAGATGTAAGCATCCTTTCTAACAAGGTAGCTTCTGGATGGATAAAGAGTGCCCCACCCCCACCCCTGCCAAGCTGCTCAGATGAGAGACTCCACCTGTGCAGAACATGTGGGATTTTATACAACCATCAGAACGATTGAGTCGTGGGACATTGCTCCATGTCCCAGGTCTCGCTCCATGCAGATCCAGAGCCTGGCTATCTCACACAGGGGAGCCAGGCAGTGTTTGTCTTTGTATCTGGCTGATTTTACTTAGCATTCAGTGCTCTGGGTTCATATACTTTTGTCTCTTAGGTGGCTTTCTGCTGTGTCTACGTGTCCCAATTTCTTTGTGTATTCATTCTACTGCTGGGCTCTTTGCCTCTTGCCCTATCTTAGTTCCTGTAAACACTGAGACATTAAACAGAGTGCCCATGTTTCTTAAGCACGCTGATTTTGTTGCTTTTGCTTATACACCCACCATTATATCATCTTCAGCCATTCATGTGGTCATGGATCTCTCTATGTACCGTTTTAGCAAAGCTGGGGGCTTGCTGCATTAAGATAATGTGCAGTGACCAGTGGCTTGCACATGCTTGGCCTTCTAGCAGCAGACAAGGAAACTGCTGGAAGTCAAGGTACAAAGTCTTTATTGCTACAAATAGTAAAATGGTTTTATACACACACACACACACACACACACACACACCATATGATAGACCAGACCATGCTCATAGCTCGCCTTATGTAGTTTTGAGGAGTCCCTGGTCCTCTGACTTGAGTCCTGCTGTCCTCTCTCGTGATGATCACATGACTTGATTCTGCATCCTATTGACTAGGTGTGTGACTCTTGACATGAACAACTGTGATTCGCTGGGTATTAAAGATGGCACTGGGTTAAATGGCATCCGTGTGTACTCAATTACCTGAGTGACTTTATGCAAAGATGGGAGAACAGAATCCACTGGGTTCTGTTTGGCTGTCCGCATCAAAGGTAATGGAGGACTTAGACTCTGTAGGAAATGCGATACCTGCCCCCACCAGAACCTTACAGCATAGATAGGAAAACCAAAGCTACGGGCTTGGTTGGATGCTACCATCAAAGCCAGAGGACAATAATTCAAAAATGGTACCCTGAAGTCATAGTGTAGCCATTTGTTCCCAGTCTTCCACTTGCCAGAAGATACAGTTCCTGGTTGAAACTACGGTTATCACAGCCAGTCATTTGCCTCCATCCTTGGAAACGCTATCAGTCATCAGACTCCTGTACCAGCTAACGATGCTCTTGGTCCTGCAGATCTTGCTGGGTCAGAAATACAACCATTCGGTCGACTGGTGGTCCTTCGGGGTTCTACTTTATGAGATGCTGATTGGCCAGTCGCCTTTCCACGGGCAGGACGAGGAGGAGCTGTTCCACTCCATCCGCATGGACAACCCCTTTTACCCGCGGTGGCTAGAAAAGGAGGCCAAGGATCTCCTAGTGAAGGTAAGACATGACGCCGAAGCCTCAAATGTGCAAGACCCTGGGCTTGACCCCTAGCACTGAAAAAGCAAGCCAAGAAAGAAATGAAAAGAAGCAAGAAAGAGAAACGGAAGCTAAGAAGGGAGTGGCAAAATCAGTGTTAGATTCTACTCAGTCAGTCCCATTTGCTTCCAGGTTCTGAGCTAGACACAGCCAAACAGCACAGAGTGCATTGAATTGTATGGTGGAGTGCCACTGTCTCTATGTCACCCAAAGCACTGATGCTATCAGCTCTGGTAGGAAAGCAAATCTTAAATACACACTCAGGGGATCAAGAGAGGGTGAGGGGAGGAAGGAGAAAGATCTGTGTCTCGTTGTTTCTCATAGGCAGACTCGTGTGTGTGTGTGTGTGTGTGTGTGTGTGTGTGTGTGTGTGTGTGTAAGTAAAAGGGAAACTATTTGAGGGAAGGAAAGAAACCAGCTGGAGAGGGAAGGAGGGAAAGAGAAGTGTAACAGGGGCACAAACATGAACTAAGTATGTTTCATATATCTTAAAAATGTCACAATGAAATCCATTATTTTGTATACTAGAGTAATAGGAAAATTTAACTTTGAAAAATAAAACAGCCATGACCAACCCCCCCCCCAATCCAACTAGTATTTACAGGCAAGCATGATGGCACACTCTGTATTCCCATGTTCCCAGCACTTGGGAGGAAGAGGCAGCAATTTCAGCTCAAGCAGCTGCTTAGTGAGTTTGAGGCCATACCAGGCCATATGACTACATGAGACATTGTTTCAAAAAAAAGGAATTGGGTGGGGGTGATGGGAGGGGAGTAAAATAAATCCTCTTTTCACCATTTATACAAGAAATGGCCAGGCAGCCTGGGGTGAGTCTGGATGGAGCTATAGCTGGTTCTCCTAAGCAGTCACAGTGCATGGTTTCCTTGTTCTGTATGTGTTATCTGCCTCCTGTGTACGATACTCCTTTGATCAGTGCATTCTCCATCCTGGCTTGAACCTTCAACAGGATGCAGACTTCTCTGCTCACTCTGGTGAAGGCAAATTTCTGAAGCTGGCAACCCGAGGCCCCAGTCAGCATGTCAGTCTTAACATTAGTGCAAGGCCGCTGCCCAACTCTGTCCAGAGTTTATGGCTGACAGGTTCTGGCCTGTGGAGAAGGAATTGTGGTCATACGGAGGTTGCCTGTGTCCTTGGTCTCTTCCCTTCCAACACTTGGGTCTCTGCTTAGGCCTGTAATGATATAGGAAGAGTCAGTGAGTTCAGGTTCAGCCAGAGACGTTCTTATTCTTTAATTATTATATAGTTAACCTATATTTAAATATTATAATAAAGATTTAATAATATTTAAATATACGTATTTTACACATGTGCCATTTAAATATTAATATTTAAATTAGATATTTAAATATTACTAATTTATATGTTTATAACATATACATATATTATTTAAATATTATTATTTCTTTACTATAATATTATATATTATACTATTTTGTCTCCTCAAATTCATGACCTCTTTTCTTTAATTATTATTACTATACACACATGTGTGCATATATATATTATATATAGTCTGATAAGTGCATTACAAATTATTAACCCATGGGCTCTCTCTACAACCTCTATTAATAAGGTATAAATCAAAACTTTGAAAGCATCTCCATGGATGGGGTACAGCTCAGTGGCAGGGGTGTTTCTAAGCATGGGGTACAGCTCAGTGGCAGGGGTGTTTCTAAGCATACAAAAGTTCTAGGTTCCCTCCAAGTACCAAAAGTAGAAGAAGCAGGCATGGAGGGAGAGAGGAAGGGAGGGAGGAAGAGAACGAGCAATTCCAGCGTCATCTTTCTCACTAGTCCGCTTTCTCTCTCTTGAGGAACTACTTAGGATTAAAGCGAACGGGCTTTATACTTCCATGTCTCTGAGGCAAGTGACAACTTGTCTGAGGCATGAGAAACTGAGGTGACTCCAGAGCTCTCCCTGGGAGTCGGAATCTCAAATCTGAGAGGTGTTGACAAAGCCTCATAGGAAAGTCGGCCTGAGGTTAATGGAAGAAGGTATTTACAAATCAGCCTGTTCCGTGCACCTTCTGTCTCTGAGCCAAGCAAGCACCGAGCTTGGAAAACTCCCTGAATGACCAATTAAATTCACTTTTAATGAGCAAACAAAACACATGTAGAGTGAAAGCTAATTTAAAAATTAGTTTAAAAAAAAGGGGGGGGGGATGACAGCAGTGAAAAGAAGTTGGTGAGATTTGAGTGCAGACCGTCTCACTTTATGTAAAGGCGAGTTCAAGTTTCATGACAGTACATTTGTTTTACACTTGGCTGTATGAAGACCTCAATGTGAATTGAACATGTCAGCTGCCGTAACAAAATGTACCCAGAATAACCAGGCAGGGTCTCTCTCACTGGGTCGTAACTGTTTGGCATGCTGTCAGAGGCAGTATTTAAATGCGCACAGATCAGATCCCCCGCCCCCAGCAAGCCCCACCTACCACACACTGGAATACAGATGCAGCTCGCACAGATTTATCTCTTACCATTCTAGAGGTTAGACATCTGAGATCAAGGGTCATCGGGGTCTGGTCTTGGTGCTGGCTCTCTTCATGGGCGGTATATAGGCACCATCTTCCTGTATCTGAGAGAGAAGAGCTAAGCAAGAACTGCTCCCACAGCTCTTATTTTTTAAGGACACTAATCTTATGAGAAGGGGGCTCCATCCTGGTGACCTCATCCAACCATCATCACTTCCGTAAAGTCCCTCTCCACAGTCACACTGGCCTTAGGATTTCAATATCTGCATTTCGAGGGGTCTGTCACTCCATCTTTAGCAGTGACAGCTAGACTGAGGCACCAGGAACAACAGAACTTTCTGGAAAAAAGGAACTGAAGAGGAGCCCTGTTCTTCTCATCATCAGAGGTTTAGTCATCCTCAAATCAGGAGCCAGTCAGTCAGACAAGTCACCCGACGGAGGCCCCAGAGTTACTTGCAGTCCCCCAACATATGTGCACACTCCACCGCCAGCCTTCCTGCTGCGCCTTCCAAATGCCGAGTGTCCCCTCAGCGTCTGGGACATCGTCAGGCAGCTGTGGTAGGTGAATTAGGCAGGCAGAACCAGAAGTAACTTGGAGGGAAGTGGGGAGGGCTAGTTGCCAGGGTAGGAACGATTATTGGGTAAGAGGAAAGGATTAATGGAGAATGTATCATAGACACCCATGCCACAATGAAAACAGCAAAATATTGATACCTCACAAAGCTGCAAGGATCATAGATCCCAAAGCAAAAAGTCAATATCCATATCCAGAGGGTAACTGTTCTCAGAGTCAATCTACACAATGTTCTCCCCCCCCCCCCGCCCCTGCCCCACTCACCCGCCAGATGGGGTTTCTCTGTGTAGTTCTGGCTATTCTGGACCCGCTTTGTAGACCAAGCTGGCCTCGAACTCACAGAGATCTGCCTGCCTCTGGCTCCCCAAGTGCTCGGATTACAGGCGTTTGCCACTGCTCCTGGCTTACACAGTGTTCTTAAAGTGGTGGACTCATGTTGGCTGGTGTGGAGGAGTGTGAGGGGCAGGTATTGGGCAGGCATATGGCTGGGACCACATACGCTTGCCAGAGGGACAGAGCCTGCCATCATTTCAAACAATAAAAAACTTAAAAGCAGCCAGGTACGGTGCTACACACTTGGATTCCCAGAACTGGGGAGATGAAAACAGGCTGCTCCCTGGGCTTGCTGGCCTGATGAGCACTAGGCCATGTGAGAGAGGTCCTGACATAAAAAACAAGGTGTTGGGGGTGAGGTGGGGGTGCTGGAGAGATGCTCTGGATTAGGAGCACCTGCAGCTCTTGTAGAGGACCTGAGGTTCAGGTCCCAGCACCCTCATGATGACTCACTCACTACTGTCCTTAGTTTCAGTTCCAGGGATCTGGCCCTCTTCTAGCCTTCACAGGCACCAGACACACACATGGTACACAGACATGTAAAACAAAAATTAATGGTAAAAAGTTTTTTTTTCTTAACAAATAAAACCAGGATAGAGACACCTGAGAAAGAGCAGGCCAGGTTAACTTCTGGTGTCCACATACCTGCATACATGAACTTGCACACCCCCACCCAGAAAACTTAAAAAGCAGAAGTAGGGTTGCTACGGCTCAGCAGGTAGAGGCACTAACCCCAAAGCCTGACGACCTGAGATTGATAACCAAGGAGAGAATCAACGCACGCATGCACACGCACGCACACACACACATGCACACACACACACACACACACACACGAATGCGCGTGCACATGTAAATAAATGAATAAATATAGTAAATTTTGTAAAGAGTAAACATAAGATTAAATGCCGTGTAAATACAAAAATAGACATCTATTCAGATTATTGGCAGCAGAAGAGAAGTGTGTCATGAGACTGGGCAATAAACTGGTTGAATAGATCAGAAATTAAGGCAATTAAGGATAAAAACAGAGAAGCTCAAGAGACAGAAAGGCTTGGAAGCGTTTGGGTTTGTTGTTTCTGACATTAATTTAAAAAAAAAAAATCCTTGCTCTTACTCTTGCACACATTGCAGCAATTGGCCTGATAAAAATTAGCTTCCATTGTGCAGTTGAAGTTTACCTCTCCTCCTGGATCGCTCTGATGCTTACTCCAACTGCTGCCATAGCCTCAGGCCCCCTCTTCTGCAAAAATTCAAAGAAAATGCTATTCCTCAGAAATTCTCCCCAGGTACTTTTCCATGATGTAAAACCAACATGTCCTGAGTCTCCCACCCTCCTCCGCCAGCCACCCCACACGCCCAAAAGGCTGAAAGAGGCAGTATGGCTGTGTGGCACCTGTCACCGCATTGGTGACAGACTCTGCCACTTGAGCTCTCACACAACAGGGCATACACAGCCCACTGAACAACTGCATGTCAGGAGAGCCTGTGCGCCTCCAAGAGCTACAGCGGGCTGCTGTTATCCGTTGCCTGGTGCCAAAATAAAAAGCAAGCCGCCCCTCTCTCCCCCACTTATTTATCTAGGATGTCCGGGGAAGCAATGCTGTTAAACAGAAATCCATCTCCCTTCTCATGGGACCTTTTTTTTCTGAGAAAGGACTCAAGAGGGATGGTGGGAACCAGGTACAACTTGTCACAGCTGCTGATGGCGACAAATTGCTTCCTACCCAGGCTGTCAAATAAATTTAAACAAACTCCAACTTTATCCCAGCTTTTTATGTGAGAGTGCGCTGTTTCCTGTAAATATAGGAAGCATTTACTAGCAGAGGCAGCACTAGCCTCGCGTCCTTGGGGTACCTTTGCTGCGGCAGAGCCCTTGACCTTGGCATCCTCAGAACCTGTCACCCTCAGGCCATTAAGTGAGTCTGTTTGTTCCTGGAAGAAAAGATAAGGACAGAAAGAATATTGAACTTCGGGGCTGGAGAACCAGATTATCTTCTCGTTTTCCATTTTGCTTTTAAAAAGACATTTATTTTATTTCACAGGTGCCTAAGCCAAGCTCAGATGGCTCTTTGTTAGGATTTTCTTGGTCCAAATGTCACATGTTTTCTAAGAAAAATCTAATGGAAAACTGAGCATGGCTTGCAGTTGGCCCAGGGCAATGATTTCTAACTTAATTCCCTAAAACATTTTATTATACCAATGTCAGCTAGATTTGGGCCCATTCTTAAGACACTTAAGCTTTCTATCTTATCTTGTTTCTTTAAAATATCCTTAAGAGACAGAAGTCAATTGCTTATTATGATTAACTCTTAAGAGAGAGATTGGGGCAAGCTGCTTATTTCCTCTAATATATATAAATTAAGATTGGAGAGTTGGCTCAGCATTTAAGAGCACTTGCTGCTCTTCCAGAGAACCAGAGTTCAGCTCCCAGCACCCATGCTAGGCAGCTCACAAGCTATAGGTACCTACACTCATGTGCACACCCACATACACACAAACACACACATACACACACACACACACACACACACACACACACACACACACACATGCCTTTCCATGTGTTGACTCGCTGGTTGTTGAGTCCACAGGGAAAAGAGTCTTACTGCAAACTTGGTGTCTTTTCTATGTGCCAAAAACAAGAGGCTGAGAGAAGGAAAGGACAGAAGACTTGCTTTCTGCAGGGAAAGGACAGAGGACTTGCTTTCTGCAGATAACCTGGGAAGACAGCATCTTCAGTTATCCAACATCCACTCAGCAGCTTCTTAGTAGCAAGGAAGGTGCTAGACTCTGTGAGCAATGGCAATACAAAGCATGCCCGTTCCCCAGAGCTACAGCCCATAGGAAAGACAGAGTTGGAAAGTAGACACCAAGTGAAAATGGTTGGGAAATGTTCCATGGAGTACAGCGGAGGTACTACCTGCCCTTAGAGTGGGAGGGAGGGGGGGTGCCATGATGCCTCCACTGCTGGCTGGATCCGTCACCCTGAGAAAATGGCGTGAGAAGTCCTTTCCTTGCTCAGCCATCTCATAGACGAACTTCTTGTTTTTCAAATGTATTTTAAAAAATAGGATGAAGCTACAAGCTACCTCATCAATACAAGCCCTGAGTTCGGAGGATCTGCTGCCCAGCAAGTGGCCTGTAGTTAGCAATACTGAGCTGCAGGGCTGCAGGACTCTCATTCCCTCCCCCCCGAAAAAGTGAGGCGATGAGACGTACATTCCTTTGATTAGTCGTTCCACATAAACCAACATATCCTGCTGAACATCGTAAATATAGACAACTAGAATAATCAAGCCAAACCGTGCAGACCAGTTTGAGACAGCTAACACTGAGCGTGACTCTCAGAGAGCTTTGGTTGAATGGTATAGCCGATCGGATGGGCTTGAGGAGGGGGCTGATCTCTGTTACAGTGGAGGTAATCGAGGAAGAGAGGGCTTAAGCAGAGCCCTGAGGACTGGGCCAGACTCTAAAGAGGAATGATAGGGAGAAGGAAATCTGCGGAGAGGTGGCTGGGCTGAGCCACCACCTAGAAGATGAAATGTCCTCATGAAACAGAGAGGCAAGTGGTCCATTAGTGAACAGATTTGTCTTGGGAGAAGGAATGGGTTTATTAGCGCTGGAGTCAAGCAAGAGTTAGCAAGAGTACAAGAACATCAGAACTCTCTGGGTCCTGGAGGTCACCTTTAAGTAATCCCCCACTTACAGACAGAACTGCTTACTTTGGAGCTGAAATGTTACTGCAAAGGCCCAGGTGATAGAGGCTGGAGACGTAGGGGAACCTCTAAGAGATGGAGCATAGGGTAAGGAAGTTGGGTCGTTGGGGAGACTATCAGATCCTAGTCCTACCTCCTCTCTCTTTGTTTACCTCTTCCACTGAGGTAAGTCCTCTTGATCCAGGCTTCCGGCCAGGATGTTCTGATTCGCCTCAGGCCCAACACCCATGAAGCCAACTGACCATGGGGTGAAACCTCTGACACTATGTGCCATGATGAACTTTTTCTATTTTTAAAGTGTATCACATCAGGCGTTTTAGCTACAGTAATGGAAAACTGGCTGGCATAGGAGATCAATCCTTCATTCCATGATCCAAAAATATGGTAAATTTCTTGCATGGTTGCCTCAGGTTACTTCCACTGTGTCGTACTTTTATAAAGCGCTTAATGCACAGGGTCTCACTAAGAGTCCTCCATGGACACCATATGGTAACGGTGAGAGTGGCATCGGGACCATACTGAGGGCTTAGCAATGGACGTGCAGTGGATTCATAAGCCTTATGCTCAGAACTTGTTATTAAGACAGGATCTCGGGTATCTCAGTCTGGCATCAAACTCACTTCATAGCCTAGGCTAGCCCTTCACTCCTGATCTCCCTGCCTCCATCTCACAGATGTTGGGATTGCAGATGTATGCTACCATGCCTGACTGTGCTTGGAACTTTAAAAGAGACTCTTCTATTTATTTAGTTGATTGATCAGTTAATAAGAGAAAATGCAGTTTTCTGCAGCATGCCTGTATGATTAGGAGAGAGCCAAGGTTCTGAAGGTTTTCAAGTTGTAAGGTAACATCATTAAAATAGATTTTTCTGAGGACATAGCCTGGCTATTCTTAGAAAGAGTGAGAGCAAGAGTGGGGCTCAAGCCTTTGGAAAGATTCCCACATTTTGCCCATTTTCTATCTTAAAGAGTCATAGTCTCCTGAAAACACCCTAGCTGCGATGTTACCGATAAGCATCTTGCCAGGCCTGAAATAAGTAACTGCTGGAGCCCCGTAGGGAGGCTGTTACTTTCTGAATTAATATTTAGACTCTCCCACACCTGGACAGGCTAACATCTGAAAAGCTTCCCAGTGGCTTTGCTGTCTTTTCAATATCCATTTTGATTGTTAGGTGAAGTGGTGAGGGGGAGGGTGGGGGGGGGGGGAAAGGGAGGCACGTGGCACTGGCTGAAAGGCTGGAGAGGTTAACAGTACTCACCCACAGGCCTGCAGGAGTAGAGGGTGACTTTCTGGACCCAGATGCCTGCAGACACCTCAGCTGACTGCCTGGGACTAGCCAACATTACACACAAGTCCCACAGCACTGGACCCTTAAGACAGGGCATCTAGGAAATGTCGCACTTGGATGGGCAGTTAAGTCAGAGAAATAGTCACTCATTCTATTCTACTGAGCGTTCTCTTTTGGATTTTCAAGACAGGGTTTTTCTGTGTAGCCCTGGCTGTCCTGGGCTTGCTTTGTAGACCAGGCTGGCCTCGAACTCACAGAGATCCACCTGCCTCTGCCTCCTGAGTGCTGGAATTAAAGGTGTGCGCCACCATGGCCCTTCTTGGGTTTCTTCAAACAGCATCTCCCTGTGGAGCCCAGACTAACATCGTGCAGACTGGACCAGACTAGCCTCGAACTCATGGCCCTCCTTCCCTGGCTTCGTGTGCGCTGGGCTTCCAGTCCCACACCGCTGTGTCAGGGTTATGCTGTTGGGTACTACAGACCCAAAGTAACAGTGAACACATGTGTGTGTGGTTGGGGTTGCATTTGTGTTTATGCACACATATGTGCATGCTTAGGCATCTGCATAAGTGCATTGGAGTACATGTGTGTGCATGCTTGGGTTTACATACATGTGATTGTATGTATGTTTGCATACCTGCCTATATAAAGGTATATTTTTATATATACATACATATGTGTGTATATTACTGTTTTATTTAATCCTAAGAATAGCCCAGTGACACAGGCTCATAGCATACATTCTAACCTGGCTTCTGTGGCTCTGACAAACACCGTGGTCAAAAGCAACTTGGAGAGGAGAGAGTTTACTTCAACTTAAAGGTTACAGTTCATTATTGAGGAAAACTGGGACAGGGACTCACACAAGAACTGAAACAGAGGCTGTAGAGGAATGCTGCTTCCTGCCTTGCTCCCTGGTTCATGCTTAACGACCATGCTTAACAACTCAGGGCCATTTGCCCAGGGATGGCACCACCCACGTCAGTCTCTCACAGGCGAAGACACAGGCCAGTGTGACAGAAGCACTTCTCCCACAGTTCCCTCTCCCCAGGTGAAGCTAGGTCAGGTCAGCAGCACAGTGCAAGTCAGAGCTTACAAAACTAGAGTCCTTTCCTTGTCAGAAGCCCCACAAATAACACAAGGCCAAGATGACGTCATGCCAGCCCTGTAGAAAGCACAGTAGAGCCTGCCCAGGGCAAAGAGCAATGAAGTCAAGGCCCAGACTGTGAAAAGTTCAGATAAGTTCACTCAGAGGGGGCATCAGGTTAGAGTTCTATCTCCACAGAGGTCAGGAAAAAAGCCAGTTGCTCATACCCTGAGCCGTGCATGCCCACCTGCCCTAATGCCTCCTCAGGAAGAAATGAACTTCTCCCCGCTCCCCCTTTGTCCCTTGCAGCTTTTTGTGAGAGAGCCTGAAAGGAGGCTGGGGGTGCGAGGAGACATCCGCCAGCATCCTTTGTTTCGAGAGATCAACTGGGAAGAACTTGAGAGGAAAGAGATTGATCCGCCCTTCCGACCAAAAGTGGTAAGGACTCCCCCTGCCACCTCCCCTCCCCACAGTCTGGCTTAGGACCTTCTCCTTTCACAGGCTGTCACCCTAATCAACTAACAGCAGTTCCTGAAACCTGCCCCAATCCCAGGAGGAACATGTTTCTCTAATCTAAAAGAGAGGGGGAGGCATTGTTCCTGTTGCTTGCCAAATTGAAAGTGTGTCACTTTCAATATTTTATGGGAAAAATAAACTGTAGAACATTCCCAAGTCGAGCACGTGTTTCTGAGGGGGCCCCGTTAGAGAAGATGGGATTTGCATGCAACACATATATTCTTAACGGTCACAGTCTGAATGAACAGAACCTGTACAGTGCAATTCTTTTATGTGAAATTAATTATTCTAAAAGAAGAAATGATGACTCGGGATTCGAACCCACTGGGTCATGCTCACACTGTAGCCAACATAAGCAAAGTTAAGATAATGAACCTGGTGGCTAAATTTCTCCTCCCCCCCCCCCACTTTTTTTTTTCCTCCTCCTTAAACTCTGGCCAAGAAATCACCATTCGACTTCAGCAATTTCGACAAGGAGTTCCTAAGTGAGAAGCCCCGGCTGTCATTTGCAGACAGAGCGCTTATCAACAGCATGGACCAGAACATGTTCAGAAACTTTTCCTTCGTCAACCCAGGCATGGAGACTCTCATTTGCTCCTGAACCTCATCCCTCCCCAGACCCGAAGGAATTTGCCTTCTCTCTGGGAACCTGTCTGAGTAACACTTCCGGGAGGATCTTTTTTTTTTTTTTTTTTTTTTTTTTTTTCATGTTGGAAGAGAAAGGAAACACTCAACAGCAGAAGCGGGGAAGACCTTTGAGCTCCTCGCATGACCTGTTACCTGTAGCAGAAACCAAGCCTACTTCACTAATGGCGTCACCCTGTTACATCCCCTGGCGTCTTTCACAGCAGCTCCTGAACTTAGATCGTTATTAACTCTAGTCATTTACTTGAAAGGTGGTCCCCGATTACTGTGAAAGATTTGAAAGGGAATTCTGCTCTTGCCCTAGACAGCAGTTGCTGGTTGGTCATGAACCGAGATGCAAAGGGAACAGATTTCTCAAGACGGGAAACACAGGTTGCCAGTTGCAGAAGTGGATCCCACACAACCACAGAGAAGGAACCGTGGCACCCACGTTGTTCTGCGCATGTCTGTGGATGTAAATGGCAGAAGGGAGGGAAAGGGGAAACCCTGAGTAGGTTGTGAGGGGGTGCTCGCCAATAAACAAAGCTTGGATCTTGAGGTTTACACATCTGTTCATTGTGGCTAGCCCTGAAATTCACAAGACAGAAGAAAGTAAGTGGCAGTGCGCAGAGCTGTAGTTGCCTGTGTGGGACGTCCTGCTCACACAGAAGTAAAGTGCAGCTGACAAGGACAGAGTAGCCGCTAGTCAAACTTTGCCCTCCCTCTGTTGGTCTCATTGTCAGTGTAGTCACTCAGCACCATCCCCATTCTCCCATCAGACAAAAAGCGGGAGGGAGTGCATGAATTCTCCTGAGATAAAGAAAACCACTCCCTTGTCATGCCCAGTCCTGGTGATTCGATGACACGTAAGTCCCTCCTTAGGCACCCTGCAAGACCGATGACCCATGCATGCTATTGTGCCATAGTCAGTCCTGTTGGATTAGAGTACTAACTATATACTTAAAGTATTTGTGCTGTTTGTATATTTTGACAAGGTGGTGTGATAGCAAAGAGCTGGGTGTGTAAAATGGAATAAAAGAAAAAAAAAAAAAAAGAAAAAGAAAAAGATGCCTCTTCATAGTGTGATTCTCTGCTGGCTCCCTCAAAGACACAGTTCAGTCATGTTGACCATCCAGATGTGGCCAGAGGTGGATTTGTTCCAAAATTGAGGACTTAAGAAAAGGAGTTCCTAGGAGGGGTGAGATAGTCAGGTACATCTAAATTGCTGGTATGTTTCTCTTTCCTCTCCCCAGAAAGGTTTCTTGATGGAGGGGTCTACACAGGCTGCCTTCAGACCGTCAGTGGCTTCACTCCCTCTTACGGTGACTTCTAGCCCTGGTGGGGTGTTCTCCTAATTCACCTTCCTGCGGCATTTTACATAGGAATGACACTCCTGCCTAGCTCCTGCCTCCTGGTGACATTTTCTTGCATCTTCTCTGGCTTTCCTTCTGTTCACTCCTTGTCCTTCCTCCTACTCAAAATCCCTCAGAAAGCCTCTCCCCCTCCCCTCACCCCTCCACTTCTGGATGTAAGTACCACTCCATGCAGACGATGGCAAATCTTCATCTCCATCTGTGGCCCATCGGACAGCAGACTGCATTAACCCAACATGCCCAGAATGCATTTGTTCTATTGCGGAATCTGTCTCTGCCTTGCATTTCCTATTTCCACTAATGGCCCTACCATAGCCTCCATGATCTGGACTCAGAACTGGAGCTATCATTGGCAATCCTTTCTCTCCCTCTAACTCCCCTAAATTTTATTTTACACCAACTGCTGTTTTTTCCACCTTTGTGTTGTGGGATGGTTGGCGCTACTTGTCCAAGAACACCTCTGAGAGACTACGCTTTCTTGTTTTGGTGAACCGCAGTGGTGGGAAGGCACACACCATTTACTAGGCCGGGATCTTGGACTCTATGAAAAGGAGGAAGTGAGGTGAGTACAAGCGTTTGTTGCTCTCTCCTTCCTGGCTGAGGAGGCAATGCAATCAGCTGCTTCAGGCTTCCCTGCCATGGCGGACGAGGCCCTAGAACTATGAACCAAAATAAACCCCTCTCCCTTAAGTGACCTCTGTCAGAGTTTCGTAACCCAGCAAGAAAAGAAGCTAGTATGGCCTCTCTTTCTAACATACATATGCATCTCAACTTTCTGGATTGCCGTTGGGACAAAGAGCATCTGATCCGGCCCTTTCCTCTTGCATCATCCCCCGTCCTTAATTTTTATGTACAGCATTTGGTTTCTTTTCCCAAACTAAAATGTATCATCCTGTCAAAAACCCACATGTCAAAAACCCATGTAATGTTCCCTAACTAAGGCCCCATAAATCCACTGACTCTGCTCCTGGACTCCACTCTGTGCCCCAAGCCACCCAAGTGTGTCTCAGCATGAGAGAGTGCTCACGTCTCAGCATGAGAGAGTACTCCCCCCTCAGCATGAGAGAGTGCTCACATCTCACCTGAGAGAGTGCTCACGTCTCAGCATGAGAGAATGCTCACCTCTGTGTCTCCCTAATATTATTCTATTTGCCTCTAATGCCCCATTCCTTCTTACCCAGCTCTCGCTAGTCCCTCAGATGGGATCAAACAACTGATCCATCATGCCACATCCTCTAGCTTAGCTAGTGCCCCCAAGCGCTCTAAAGTCCCCAATCACCAGTTACTTCCTTTGGTACATTCATCATTTTTCTGATAAGCAGCAAACCCACAGAGGGAAAAAGATCTTTGTCCAGTTGATCTTTGTATGCTCCATAGTCCCTTTTCTCAGTAATACTGTTGGATGAAAGAATAAATAAACAAATATGCTTTATGGCTCTGTTACATATGTGTAATGTGTACCACATTTCCCTTATATGCATGGGCATCTGGGCCGACTCCATGCTTGACGACTGTGAATAGTGACACAATAAACATGGATGCTCAAATATGTCTACTGTATCTTAACTTTGTCTCATTTGGGTTCCAATTCCCAAGCAAGCAATTGTTGCCATGATCTGGGCCTGCCTTCCCTCTCTGGCTTCTTTTCCCACCCTTTGTCCACATCGTAATTTTCAGAACCTGGAACCTCTCATCCTCTCTCAGGCACTTTAGTTTTTGTTCTGTTGCTTGTAGGCCTGGGGATTGAACCCAAGACCTTGTGCATGCTAAGTGCCTTAGTCAGGGTGACTATTGTTGTAATGAAATGCCATGACCAGAGCGAGCTGGGGAGGAAGGGGTTCGTTTGCCTTACATTCTCACCTCACAGTTCATCATCAAAGGAGGTCAGGGCAGGAACTCAAACAGGACAGGAACCTAGAGGCGGGAGCTGATGCAGACAGCGGCCATGCACAGTGCTGCTTATTGGCTGGCTCCATAGGCCTTGCCCAGCCTGCTTTCCTTTAGAGCCCTGGACCACCACCAACCCAGGTGTGACCTCACCCACAATAAACTATGTCCTTCCACATCAATCACTAAGAAATTGCCCTACAGGCTTGTCTACAGCCTGATCTTTCAGAAACATCTTGACTGAGACTCCTTCTCTTTCCAATGACTCTAGTTCAAGCCAAGTTGATACAAAACTGGCCAGCACATCGCCCAGCGGTTGTATCTGGTGTTTGCTGTTCTCTGGGTTTGTCTTTCTTCCATCCTTCTCAACTCATTTTCTTCTACCCTTCCAACTCCCAATCACTAGATAAGAGAGAAAAGAGGGAACTGAAGATAACAGCTCAGGGCCGCATCAGGGGCAGAAGGAACTAGGGTGGGGGATGTTAAAATTGTGGAACCGCCACTCATCCAGCCGTCCATGTCAAGCCATGGAGCACAGACAGTAGCTAAGTGATGACAAGAGGTTGTTGGGATGCAAAAGACAGGCACCAGCGTGGGCAGGACGGCAGGGCCTGGTGCCGGAGTTCACCCAAGGACAGGCATTACTCTCCCAACCAACCCCACATTCACATTTTGATGTCTGAGCACCTGCTCTGTCTTCACTTCCCCCTTGTACACACACCTGACACATCTGTCCAGTGCTAACACCCCACCTCAGTACAGATTGGGCATCAGGACCAGGAGCCTTTGGAGCTGTTTTATCTTCAATTCCCCTCTTACCGTGCTCCACTTTTTTTTTTTTTTTAATATACTTATTTTGCCATGGGGGAGGGGACTATCAAATGAACAAGATCACTTTTAATGTAGTTTTTATAAGATGTTATAAGTTGTATCTTTTTATCATTAAAGTGTAGTATATGTTCCTTCATAATATACTGGTATTTAGAATATTTAAATAAAAAAGATGGCGCTGTCTATATTCCATCTCTCTTGTTAGACTACTTCTTGCTGATTAAGGCCATCAAGTTCCTCGGGACAAGCTTGATCTTGGTTGTCAGGGTACCTAATTTCTTCTTTTTCTTCTTCGTGCATGACTAGCTAACAAATGGAGACCAACAACAGCAGCCAACAACAGCCAACAATCCATCACCAATCCACCCTGCCTCTGCCTCTTGGGGCCCTAGCATTTATATATCCTCTGAAAAGTCCCCAGAATTCCAAGCATCACACAATTGCAGAAACTATTGTAGCTGGCAAAACCATGCCCCTGCTAGAGCACAAGGCAAATCATAGTCAGCTGCTGCAAAGCAGTCCCATTTCCCCACACCTGTTATTAAAATGAAAATATTCTTATAATATTTCTGTAGTTTTAAAAGAAACCTAAATTCCAAAATTCTCGCTACAGGCAGTGATGGCATACTCCTTTAATCCCAGCACTTGAGAAGCAGAGGCAAGCAGATCTCTGAGTTCAAGGCCAACCTGGTCTACAGAGCGAGTTCCAGGAGGCAAGCCAAAGCTACAGACAAACCCTGTCTTGAGGAGGAAAAATAGCCAGCACAACAAACACTTCAACACAAAGTTACACACACACATCCCAGCCCCAGTTGATAATTAAGCACTCAGCTCAGTGTGCCTGGAATGATTTTGTTACTTTTAAGCTCAGCCAATCCCTAACCATGTTACAACTCCTCGTGTCCCAGCACTGTGAAAAGACACCATGACTACAGCAGCTCTAAGAAGGAAAGCATTTCATTGGGGGCTGGCTTATTACAGCCCATTGTTGTGGCAAAAAGCATGGCGGCACGCAGGTAGACATGGTGCCGGAGAAAAAGCTGAGAGTTCTACAGCTGGATCTGAAGGCAGCAGGAAGAGAAAGCCGAGGGGCCGGCTTGAGCTTTTGAAAACCTCAAAGCCCACCCACCGTGGCATGCTTCCTCCAACAAGGCACCCCTCCTAATCCTTTCCATCAAATAGTGCCGCTCCCTGGTGACCAAGGACTCGCATATATGTGCTTATGGGGGCCATCTTATTCAAGCCACCACAAACTCCATCTAAATGTGCCTTGTGGGGAATTATTTCCTGGCCCCAATCAGAAGCTCTTCACTTAGCTCTCCCCACGACACTTCTTTCCCTGGACTATGTCTTTTTCTACACTGAATGACGAACTCCCTGCGGACAAAGACAGAGACCATCTATATCCTAACCCTGCATGCTTAACACATCTCAGGTAAGCATATAGAGTAACTGAACTAAACATAAGCAGAGGAGCCACGAGATGTCATTTCTCTTCCTTTTCTCCAAGGCCAATTATCAATCAATCATCAATGGTGGCATAAAGACTAAAAGGATCAAAAGTTCCCTTTCATCTCATCCCAGACAGAATGGTAAAAAGAGGAGGAGGAGGAAGAGGAAGAAGAGGAGAAAGAGGAAAGGAAGGAAGGAAGATAAGAAGAAGAAGAAGAAGAAGAAGAAGAAGAAGAAGAAAAATTCTAGAAAGGATATAGGGAAAAGGAACTTTATGTATTGTTAGTGGAAATGTAGCTTAATACAGCAACTATGGAAAATATCATAGTGACTCCTCAAAAACTAAAATTAGAATGAGCCAGGTATAATAGTCCTAGGTATATACCACACAAAGTCAGTATAGCATAAAGATACTTGAGCATGCATGTTCATTGTAGTTCTGTTCTCAGTAGCCAAGTATAAAGTCAGCCCAGATGCCTGTCAATGAATAAGTGGATACGGGAAAATGTGGGGTGTGTGTGTGTGTGTGTGTGTGTGTGTGTGTGTGTGTGTGTGTGTGTAAAATCAGAGGCATGAACAGAATTGAATCACTTCATTTAGGTGAAATAAATGGAACTGGAGGTCATCCTGCTAAGCAAAATAGATCAGAGGTTTTTAAAAAAAAGTGTCTCATACTAAGATTTTTTTTAAAAAGCAACTTGAATATAGCAGGCTTTAACCAGGGACCAGAGAGAAAAGCAGAGGAAAGGAGGGAAAGGTCCCAGAGGGTAGTTTGGGAAATGAATAAAATCAAAACATAATACTCGCATGTATAGAACAGCAACAATGAGCCTATTGCTATGTATAACTAGTGTGCATTAATAATTATAATAAAAGCAAAATCCCCTTTAAACCATTTGTTTTATCTTTTTTCCCATCACCTTTTTCCTGGGCATTTACAGTGACCACTGTCTAGCAGCCTCCTTGCCTGCTCACAGACTGTGGTGGAGACAACCCCTGGAAGAAAAAGCAGGAGTGAATTCAGGAGTCAGGAAAGTTGCTTTTACTGTGGGTTGGTTTTTGTTTTGTTTTTGTTTTTGTTTTTCTGAATGAAGAGAGGCCACTGGCTTGATTAAAGATGTCAACATTGTGAAATATTAACCATGTCAAAATCTCTGTTCTGAGATTTGTAACATACTGGAAATGCCGATCGACTCCATGAAGCCAAAGACTAGTTCACTCGTGGGAGCAATTAGCCTGCATGAAAGCAATACAGCAGCCTTTGCAAGTGGCTCATTGCTCATCGCTTGGGGGGAAATTGATTGTAACAGGAATAAAGATGAAGTGGCCCGAGAGGAGCTAACAATATGGAAACTATAAACACCAAAGGGCAGCAATCATTTGGCTACTTTTACAGAAAAGTCAGATCCAGAAAATTCAATAGACTTATTTTCTTTTAATGTAAAGGGAAGCATGAGGAGATTAGAAAAAGGTCAGCTTGCTTCCAAACAATTAGAAGAACAAATAGAACAAAGGAAAAAATGTAAAAGCAATCACGAGCAGGCACACGCTTAAACATGCCATTAATCAGTTCGTCAATGAGCTAAATCTCTCTAATAAAAGACAGTCTCCCATTGATAACTTTTAATTCTGTGCTATTTAACAGTAGATACAAGTTGGGTAGCAAGAATTTTTTGACAATAAATGGCTAAAAAAGGACATTGCAGTTGAACGCGAAAGAAAGGTAAAGGAAACAAGAAAAGGAGCAAGGTAAAGGATTAGAATAAGCGTCGAAGAAAAATACAGAGCCTCACAGTACAGCAGGGGAAATAAACTCCATTCAGGAACTATTACAAAGGACAGGAGATCATAGGTTAAGGCTGGCTCAGTGGCGAACAGCATGGGTGGGTTGGAATCTGTGGCCAAGGGGCAAGATGAAATCAGTGAGTGGAAAATTACTGAGTGATACTGAAGGATGACGAGAGAGCCAACTAGGACTCTGGAGTCGAGGTGACGAAACCCAACCAGAGGGATAAGGGAAATGAGGAGTTTGATCAGCTATCATAGGTGGTAGATTCTGACTAAACTGACCTGATATGTTTCTTGCTAAAAATCATACACTGCAAGCTGGGTGTGGTGGCGCACGCCTTTATCCCAGCACTCAGGAGGCAGAGGCAGGCAGATCGCTGTGAGTTCAAGGCCAGCCTGGTCTACAAAGCGAGTCCAGGACAGCCAAAGCTACACAGAGAGACCCTGTCTCAAAAAACCAACCAAACAAACAAAAATCATACAGAGAAATCCAAGTGTTGAGAACTAGTTGGAAAGAGAATTCAGAGATCCCTGACAAGAGTTTGGTCAAGAGAAGATTCTTCACCAAGGCACGGGGAATAAATAAGAAAAATCTCAGTGTTATCAATAATGCCAGGCAGAATATAATTAAAATAAAACATTCTGGTTTAAATAAAAATACCCAGAATACATGAAAATGTAGAGACTTTTGAATAGTATAATAAATTAAATAGATAAAAATACAAGACAGATAAATACATGATCGTAGTGAGAGGCACTAAAGGGCACCCTTAAAAATCAAAACATCAGGCCAAAAAAGAATACAGGAAATCGAGGGGGAAAAAGTTTAACATGGCACCAGCCAAGGACAACACGTGCAGTAGACATTGAACCCCTACCCAGATCTAGCCAAAAGACAGGACATTCTCCACAGATGAGTGAAGAGTGGGGATTGATTTTCACACGAACTCTGATGCCCCATATTTGACCATGTCCCCTTAATGGGGAGACTGGGTGGCACTCAGAGGAAGGACAGCAGGCTACCAAGAAGAGACTTGATACCCTATGAGCATATACAGGGGGAAGAGGTCCCCCTCAGTCACAGTCATAGGGGAGGGGAGTAAGGGGAAAATGGGAGGGAGGGAGGAATGGGAGGATACAAGGGATGGGATAACCATTGAGATGTAATATGAATGAATGAATAAATAAATAATTTTTTAAAAAAGTTTAAGAAGCGTGAGCTAAATTCAAGTCAGTAAACATTGAATATGTACCCTGAGGGAAAACATACCCAAGCTCACAGGACTTAATAAGGTTTAATGAGTTAGCATATGGAAAATGTATCTGCTATGTGGTAATCAGAGTAAAATGTGGAGAAAATTGTTATTCTCAAAATCTAAAGAAAACCACCAGCACCCCTTCAAGGAAGGCACAGTAAGTTAAGAGGCTTTAGTTGTTGACAAGAAAAAAGTAACAACAGGAAGGCTGGCAGCAAAATTCTGTCTGGCAAGTTGAATGCTCACTTGTAAATACTTCTACATTAAGTAGCAAATAGAACACAATTGACAAAGCTGTTTACAAATGAATAACTATAAGAAGGGATCATGGAGATGTTGACTGGTACTGTGACTGGGTTTAAAATCACCTAGGAGACTTGGGGCTGGTTCCCAGGAGGTAAGACTCACCCTGAGTCGGGTTGAACAGGGGTGGTAAAATGAAGTGGCTGGAGAGATGACCCAGTCGTTAAGGGTGCTTGCTGCTCTTTCGAGGACTGCAGTTTGGTTCTCAGCACCCACACCGGGCAGCTGACATCCACCTGTAACTCCAGCTCGGAGGACCCAATGTCTTCTTCTGATCTCTGCAATATTCATGTGTATAGACACACACTTACACTCAGAAAAAAAAGGAAGGGAGGGGAGGGACAGAGGGAGGGAGGGAGGGAAGGAACTGGGCATGGTGGTGCTAGGAATTTTGGTTACATAACTTTAATTAATCCCAGCACTTGGGAGGCAGAGGCAGGTGGATCTCTGTGAGTTCCTGACCAGCCTGTTCTGCATAGAAAGTACCAGGATAGCTAGGACTACACAGAGAGAACTTGTCTGGAAAAAAAGAAAAAAGAGAAGAAAAGAAAATAGATCTTGTCTCAAAAGAAGGAAGGAAGGAAAATTTGGAGAATGGAAAATGAAACCTTTAGCAGAAGCATTTCAGAGATGTTTGAGATGTGTAGTTTATTCATATATTCTGTATGTGGAAAACTTCTACATTAAAAATATTTTAAATGAACAAACCATGCAAGAAAACACAAAATACTTTAGCATAGGAACTTAAATTGGAAAACAAAAACTTTTAAAGAACTAGCAGAAATATATTTAGAAAGTATGAAGCAGATCTTCATCAATGCAAAGCTTTCTGAGAGAAGAAAAAATCTTTACCTACTTGTCATGAAAATAATTATAGTGAGTCTTAATTACAAAATCAAAAAGGAAACAATATATTATTAAGTATAAATACATATGATTTCATGTCAGTATATTTTTAAACCTAGGTAAAACGAACAGTTTCCTAGTAAAAGGGGGAAATATTAATGTCTAAAATTTAATTAAACAGACTTTGTGTTTGCATATGCGTGTGTGTATACTCACATGTACAAGTGTGTGTACACATTCATGGACACGACTATAGAGGCTAGCAGCTGACATGTGGTGTCTTCCTCGATTGTTCTGTCTATTCTATTTTATTTGATAGGGTTTCTTACTGAACCTGGAGCTCAGAGATTCGGTCAGACTAACTGCCCAGCAAACCCCAGGCCACTGAGAGATTGTCTCTCTCAAAAAAATTTAGCTGGATATTGCCAGAGAAACAACTGCCAAGGTTGGCCTCTGGCCTTTCCATACATCTTCACACACACCCTTTCCTCTCCCCAAATGCATGCAAAACCTCAGCGGCTTTTCTATGTACTAAAAGTGAATCATTTTTAAAGTTAATAAATGTACACCATTTACAGTGATATGGCAATGAACCAGACCTGGTTATATATGTGGTTTTTAAGATACTCTTTCAAAGACACAATTTTTTTTTATAGTTTAATTTATTCAGACTGCATCTCAGTTATTATCCCATCCCTTGTATCCTCCCGTTCCTCCCTCCCTCCCGCTTTCACCCTATTCTGCTCCCCTATGTCTATGACCGAGGGGGACCTCCTCCCCCACTATATGATCATAGGCTATCAAGTCTCATCTTGGTAGCCTGCTTATTCTTTCTCTGAATGCCACCAGGCCTCCCCACCAAGGAGAAGTGGTCAAATATGGGGCACCAGAGTTTGTGTCAGAGCAATGATTCACTTTTAGTACATAGAAATGCTACTGAGGTTTTGCATGCATTTGGGGAGAGGAAAGGGTGTGTGTGTGATGTTTGTCAACATTTTTTAAAAAATATTTGTCACGGGTGTATTTTCTATCAAAAGAAAAGACTTTGGAGGCAAGTGCATGCTCATTTGCACTGCCCTTTCCCTAAGTGCAGATGGGAACTCACACACACACAGACACACACACACACACACACACACACACACACACACACACACACACACACACACACACACTACAGTTAGTCTAGAATAGCACCATCCCATTAGCCATGCGGTGAGAAGCTAGCTGGACTATTCTCTCAGGGTTTACAAGGCAAAAGGCATCAATTTCCGGGCCATTCTATTTCTTTTCATCATCCCGAGTCCAGCACAAGTTCATAGGCTTGTTTATTTCATAGATTTAATACTTTTGTCAGGTTTCATCACCTTTCCCGTGTTGGCTAATCCACTTCAATGTTTTCAGAGTTAAAAGGGACTCAGGATGGGGAAGTGCTTGTTACTGACATTCACTCCACAGGTTTGACAAGAGAGTTGCCAGCAATGTTTCCCCCTGCGCTACTTGGAACCAAAACAAGTGGTCCCAGATGACCAGGCAAGTCACGGGACTTTGTGGATCTGGAGTCATATAGGAAAGGGCAGAAATGTGTGGCAAGTGTGGGCCTTGATCTGTGTCCAGATATGGGATGAATCTCCTGTCGTTCCTCTCAGATGTCTGGAAAGGAGAGCACAGAGCGATGGTACCCAACACGCCCAGCTTCAGGTGACCAGCTGTTAGCCTACGACACTTGGAGGAAACTTGGCTGGGCCTCTTATTATTGTTCTGCAGAGTTTTGCTGCAAATGTTTAACAGGACGAGGAGAGGCCCTGGCTTGTGTCAGAAATGTCAATGAGGTCATGAGCTGTTGGAATGAAACCATCCCTGCAGGGGCAGGACTGACCCATAATCCTCCTCCTGTGTCCTCTAAGCCTAGGCTGGTATGCTATGGTGTCGCCCCCTCCTCGGGTCTATTGGGGCCCACCTCCATTCTCTCTTTTATGTGTTTTTGGGTGGAGCCTGTCTGCTACAGAGGGAAGATCACCATGTGGGTCTGATTTTCGGTGGGTGTGCATAGTATGACTGCCTGCATTGTTTATGAACTGGTGTCAGTTCTGTTGGCCAGTGATTATCCTACGGGAGTATGCTGGGATTATAAATATAGAACATGAGTGTAGGTAAATGATGTGCAGAAATTATATCCACTAAACAAAAAGGGTTGTAAGTTTTCCTTCTTCTAACACTGATATCCAGAATCTAGCAAACCATACAAGGACAGTTTCATGGTACATAGTAAGAGCTTTGGTCCTCTTTTGGATGACTCAAATGAGGCCGGGTTAACTTGCCTTTCTCCCTCTAGGATGATCAGTTGCGACATTCATCAAGGAGCAACTTGCCCTTGAGCTTCCATCAGTACCCACGGAGTAACATTTTCCAAAAACAAGGTAGAGCAGTAGATCTTCAAGGAAGAAACTGTGTTATTTCACATCTGCTCCATCATTCTTGTGCCACACCAGAACTCTATGCAAGTCGAAGAGTTCCTCCCCTGAATCCAGACGCCCTCTTTACACAAGACTAAGCCACATCAGAAAGGTGCTGTGAACAAGAAAGGCCCCCACGGGCGCATATATTTGCTTAGTCATCAGGGGCTGCTTGAGAAGGATTGGGAGGTGTGGCCTTGTTGGAGTAGGTGTTGGAGGAAGTGTGTAGCTGGCAGTGCGCTTCGAGGGTTCAAAAGCCCAAGGCAAAGCCTGTGTCTCTCTCTTCCTGCTGCCTGCAGATCCAGCTCCATGTCTGCCTGTGTGCTGCCATGCTTCCTGCCATGATAACAATGGGCTAACCCTCCGAAACTGTAAGCCAGCCCCAGCTAAATGCTTTCTTTTATAAGAGTTGTTGTGGTCATGGTGCATAAGATACCACTAACCAAGAACCTGCTAGAATATTCAACAATATGAAAGCAAGTATATGTCACTTCATTAGTGATTTTTTTTCATCCCATATCTTTGAATAATAGTTGTTTGTTTGTTGTTTGTTTGAGACATGGCTTCTCTGTATAGCCTTCGCTGTCCTGGACTTGCTTTGTAGACCAGGCTGGCCTCAAACTCACGGAGATCCCTCTTCCTCTGCCTCCCCAAGTGCTAGGATTACAGACGTGTACCACTGTGCACAGCTCTGAATGACAGTTTTGAAGTTCAACCATTTTTAAAAATGCATACTGCCAAATGACTTATTAAAATTACAGAGTTGGCAACTGGAGAGATGACTCAGGGAATAAAAAGTTTACTGTACAACCAGGTAACGTGATTCTGAATCCCCAGGACCCTGTGACAGCCAGACGCTGTGGTACATGTCTGTAGCCCCAGTGCTGGGGCTAGAGGAGACAGGTGGGCTCCCTGGGATTCCTCAGTCAGCCATTCTGGGCCACTTCAGTGAACTCCAGATACAGTGAAAGACTGTGGTTCAAACAATACGGTGGAGTGTATAAGAAGACACCTGACATCTCCTTCTGACCTCGGCAAGCATACACATGCACATGCACTCACACTGAGACCTGCAACACACACACAAACACACACACACACACACACACACACACGAGTACTGAGGAAAAGCCTGCCTATTGTTTTTACTCTGACTTTGTACTTGCCACCAGATGCAAACATTCCTTCCTATTTCTCAATGTATTTCTATCCATTTTTACCAGTCGGGTCTCTCTCCCTCATGACAGTCCCCTACAGACATGCCCACAGGCCAATCTGATCTAGACAATTCCTCAGAGGAGGCTTCTCTCAAAATAGCTTTAGGTTGTGCCAAGTTGACAGTCAAGGCTAACTAGGACACTCTAAACTCTATGTGCGAAAGCAGCCTGTGTGTGTCCCTTGCTCCAGGTGAAAATGTTCACAGATGCTAACCAAATCCACCCACATGGGAGAGAAAGAAACTCTGTATCCTGGAGTGGGCAGCCTGTGGGCAGGAATGTCCTTTGTTCTTGAGTTTTCTGTGAAGTCTTAAGCAAGTCATTCCATTACCCCAACTAAGAGAGTCAGCATGTGACGGCTGAGGTCCCTCTAGCTGAGTGTTTTCTGGTTCTAATATGAACTGAAATCTTAAGAAGCTAAAACCGTAGTGAGCAATTCTTTCCATTCATAGGTTGCTCACTGACACCACTCTCCAGATGTGGGGCCAAACCCAGGCCTCATAGGTTACTCACTGACACCTCTCTCCAGATGTGGGGCCAACCCCAGGCCTCCCAGCTACTGTCAGCTCTATTCTTCTTTACATGCCAGCCAAGGACCCAGCCTCTTGCTGCTGCCTGCACAGAGAACCCCTCCACCCTCACCCCCTGGGTCCCCGCTCTCAGACAGGCAAGAATGTGAAGAGTCTTGGCCCTTAGAAATACTAATCTATGTACTTTTATTCCCTCTCCACTTTCCTGAAATCAGTGTCTCATTTCCCCTTGCTTTTATAACAAATGTTTCCTGAATAGTTTGTGGGACAATTAACAATGTTCATATTTGTTTCATATCTTAGGCTATAAATTGTTCTAACACATGTTCTCTTGGTCCACTGGAACCTCTGCAGTCATTTGTTAATATATCTACTTGAAAAGCAAAAGGACTGTGGTGGAGGTGGTGGTGGTGGGTGACAGCCACTAACCTCAGATCACACCAGAAGTTGACAGTGGAAACTTGAACCCAAACCTCTGGGCGTGCGGCCCTACTCCGTTCTGATTAATAGGCTTCCAGCCGCATCTTCTCATCAGTGATGGACAGTTTTAAATGGGCTCTCCCAGCTTTAGGCCGTAGCTAGCTCCACGTCTAGGGAGACTGACTCACGGACACAGTCTGATACAGGCTTGGTAGAGTTCTTAGGGACCCTCCAGATCCCTACCCACACTGTTCTTACACCCAGACTCCATCTTGCCAACAGAGATGAGGACTGTTTCTGGGACCCAGCCAAAGGTATTGGAACTTAAGATACCTCTATTTCTTTTGAAAGAATAAAGATCCCACCCCCTTTGGCTTTCATCATTCTCTTAGCCTAAAGTTTAGCACCTCTATTTCTCCCTGTATTTCTATCCATTTTTTTACCATTCAGGTCTCTCTTCTCTATTCCCTGTCACACAGGACAGTCCTCTAG
The DNA here is from genome assembly GCF_903995435.1 of Acomys russatus. Classification (NCBI taxonomy): domain Eukaryota; kingdom Metazoa; phylum Chordata; class Mammalia; order Rodentia; family Muridae; genus Acomys; species Acomys russatus. Next base: position 58,496,025 of record NC_067145.1, read on the forward strand.
AGATACGTCCACAGGCCGATCTGATGTAGACAGCTCCTCAGCTGAGGCTTCTGCAGCCTCCCCCCTTGGTTTTCTACATGTGTTGTTTCTTCAGAGCAATGTGTGGGCATTTGTGGTGTAGGACACATGGAAGAACAAGATCAGTGCTTTGATCCTGGGCATCTGTCTTCTCCGTTTAAGGGCTTTCTGACATCAGACATCATCGTCCATAAAGAGACTGAAAACCGTCCAGATTTTTCTAGCTCTTTTGGACCCCAATCACAATCAGTCCAGGACTATCCTCCTTTCCTTCTCTTGTATTTATAATAACCAAGTTGAGAATACTCAGGTTCGCATCCATAACACACCCTGAACAAACTTGCACTTCCTCCACAAGTCCCCTTGGTCTATAAATTGAATGATGGATGCTCCTTGCTCAACAGCAGGCATACTCTGCTATGGGTCAATACCTTGTTTGCTGTTCCCATCACCGATACAGGTCACACAACCCTCCCACTCCTCACCCAGAGCATCAGCAGCTACTTCTCCTGCCACATGTTTTGCATAGAGAGTACAAAATGTAAATGTTTCTTTTTTTTAATTTCCTCAGATGAGGGGATGTGGTTAGAGCCTGTTCCCAAGCCTTTCTAGCTCTTTCTGAACTCTGGCTGGCTGTTTCAACTGAGATATTCTGGCCTAAACTTCTCTCCAAGCTGGCTGATTCAAATTGGCTTCTCTTGGCTTCTGACTGAACTGCTCTGCCTGACCACAAACTAATTCTGGCAATATTTTTTTAATCTTCTGGATCCTTCTTATTCTTTAGCTCATTCTATCTTCACCTGTATCTAGTTTGTTCTCTCTGTGAAACTCATATATGTAAAACTGTCTTGGTTAAAACAAAACAAAATAAAACAAACCTCTTGGTTAAAAAAAATAAAAAATAAAAAATTAAATTAAATTTAAAAACTTCCTTCTCTTTTCTCTCTCTGTGCTACTCCTAAGTAGCCTCTCTTTCCTGCACTGTTCTCATGAGAGTTGGGCGTATCCTGTCTCTGACTCATTCTTTCCAGTCTTTCTCTGATTCATCGTTTTGTCTGCCCCTCAATTAGACATCATTTTTGTTTGTTTGTTTCGAGACAAGGTTTCTCTGTGTAGCCTTGGCTGTCCTGGACTTGCTTTTGTAGACTAGGCTGGCCTCGAACTCACAGCAATCTACCTGCCTCTGCCTCCCTGACTGCTGAGATGAAAGGTGTGCACCACCGCACCTGGCTTCAGTATCACTTTTAAACATGGCTGCTTCCTTCTAGAAACTAACCTCACCTTCACTGTTTGGGATTAAAGGTGTGTTACTAAGGGCATGCTTGTATTCCAGCCAGGTCATATTGGAATGCAGAGTGTCTGCATTCCAGCAGAATCACAGAGACCTATAAGGTCTTTGGATGTGATCCCTTGCCAGAGAAGCCATGTTGCTGGGTCAGAGTTCCTCTACAACAAAAATTTGTGTTCACCCTTCACTTCAACAAGTTTCTGACGGTCAGGGATTGGAAATATTCCACTTTGTCTTGACACAGCCAAAAACAAAAAAACAAGAGTTTGGTTCTTCTAGCAGAGCCTGCACTACTTCTGCACAAGCAGACAGAGGGGGCATGGGTACTTCCTGTGAACAATTTGTGGGCCATTGAGAGATGTGCTCATAGTTCGGTTATCAGGAGGAAGAACTCGTAGACCACCAGGTGGCGTGGAGGAGATGCTTCTGTCCATAACAAGAAGAATGCTAGGGGACACTCCGTTCCCAAATGGACCCACCCAGGACCGTGAACGAGCACAAGCCTTAATCACTGACCAGACCCAGAAATGCCAGGGTCCCATCACAACAGTTCAAGTCGGGAAGATCCCTTCTATCGCCTCTTCCTTTTTTTATTCTCCTATTCCATCTTTGGGGGGAAAGGGGTAGATGCCTGGAGGGACAGAAGCTGTGGTTATCAACCTACTAAAAGAGAAGTCAGAATCTAAGGAATAAGAAGGCATAAAAAGGAGCTAGCCTCAGACAGCCAACATGAACCCCACTTGAACAAGAGTCGGGAAGAGTATCTCATTGAAATGATTCCAGCCTTCTGTGCTAACACATTTATGTTGCTGAGACAAGAGTGGAGGGAGGAATAGAGGACACTGTGTGTGTGTGTGTGTGTGTGTGTGTGTGTGTGTGTGTGTGTGTGCGTGCGCGCGCATAAGACAGAAAGAGATCAACTAAATGATTACAAAATATAGCACGCAGTTAGTTATTCACGTCAGACTGTTGACTCACCTCCCCCTACACACAGTGTGTAGATTCCTGTCCCAGAACCTTTACTCATCCTCTCCTACCTGCTCAGAAGGGCCTGTGAGGCTTGTAAGCAACCTCAAAGAAAACCCACCCCCAAGCCAAGCTGAAGCTTTGCCCTGCTACACAAGGACTTTACTGAACACACCAAGTGACGGTGTCACTTCCAGAAGGTTGTCCTTTAGAGTGACATTTTGGGAGCAGGGCTAAATTCCCAGGTCCATAAGGCTACGTGTGTTAAGTGTGTTTTAAAAAGAAACAGTCTTATGGCACTCGAAGGAAGGATAGCAGACTACCAAGAAGAGACTTGATACCCTAGCACCATATTCAGAGGGAGGAGGTCCCCCTTGGTCACAGTCATGGGAAGGGGGATTGGGGTGAAAGTGGGAGGGAGGGAAGAATGGGAGGATGTATGGAATGGGATAGAAAATGAGATGTAATATGAATTATTTTATCTTTCAATAAAAATGTGTTTAAAAAAAAAAAAGAAAGAAAGAAACAGTCTTATAGCTTTAAGTACCTAAGGAATAAAAAATAAATACAGTGCGTTGGTGCAAAATCAGGGACAAGGTATTCATTCAATTCCTTCCCAACTTTTGAAAATAAAGTTTCATCATTCAAAAGGACAAAGGGAAAAAAAGAGACAACAGAGGAAAGATGTTAACAAGGCTTGGGAAGACAGAAGTTGAGGAAGCCTTGACATAGGAGACAGAGAAATATCTTAAAGCTGTTATGGTACAGATTTCAAGAAGGAGCAGAAATGTGGATTGTGGGGAGGTATTCACGATAGATTGAGTAGGTTCACTCCACATAATAGCCATGTGTAAATAATTACATAAATGAAAAATTAATCAAACAAAATTGGAAGAGAGTAAGTTTCTGTATGGAGGAATAGGTAAGGTATACCCTCATCTTGCTTACCAGGAACCCAAATAGAATCTCAAAATTCAGAATCTGAGAAAGAACAGCACACTAGCTGGCTTGTGACATATCAAGGAGGCCTCTCTGAAGAGCTAAGTTATATGCATTCATGATATGGAACGCATATACAATATATAGATGCACACATGTGCATATGTAAGAACAAGACAGAAGAGCAGGAAAAAAAGGTAGATGGTAGATAAAAGGAATATAGAGAGATAAGTGATTAGATGACTGAATGGGTTATAAAGATATATAGGTGCTGATAGACAGAAAGACAGATATATAAATAGATGGTCATTTCCAACTTAGTATTTTTCTAAACTTTAATGAAAGGACAAAGGCAATAGATGCTCAGTAGAGATCATACTTTGAATTTTACGCTTTGGTCTTTCCTGGGGATAGCAGTGTGCAGCATAACCCTCATTTGTAACACTGGGCAGTGGCAGACAGCCACAGTCTCAGCCAGTCACACAGACCTGAAGGGGACAAGCTGATGCTGTACAGTGCCAAGTTGATAATGAGTGACATTCAGTAGGCTAGGTGTTTATTATTTTATATGTGTGTGTGATTAAAAAAGTATATGCCACATGTGTACAGATGCCATGGAGGCTGAGGAGGGCATCAGAGCTCCTGGAGCTGGAGTTTCAGGTGGTCATGAGCCACTTGCTGTGCATGCTGGGAACTGAACTCAAGTTCTCTTGGAACAGCTGCAACTGTTCTTAGCCACTGACTCGTCTCTGGAGCTCAAAGTTGGGTGTTTTAAATGCATTATTTCAGAGTATAATAGGTTTATTAAGACATAATGCTAACCTGAGTCAAGGAATCTCTGTAGATAGAAGACGACAAATATATGGATAGGTGATAGATGATAGATAGATAGATAGATAGATAGATAGATAGATAGGCAGATGCATGCATGTATACACATATACCTATGTGCATAGATGATAAGTTAACTGCTTTGGGAGGTGAAAAGTTTTTTTGGATCTAAATAAGCACTGAAATATAACTCTGTTATCAGAGGCAGTTAAAGAGCTTGTCAAGTCTGAGAATTGATTTATTTCATCTTCAGGCTTCCCCTCTAACCTCTGTGATTCTATAAGTAGCCATGAGCGTTCAGATGGAAAGTCCTGGGCCTCCTGCGCTGCACAGTAGGCATTGCATGAGGGCAGATAGAGTTACATTAATAGTGGCACCCAGTGAGAGCTGCCGGCGAGGGGCGGAGCGAAGAGAAGATAGACTGGAAACAAGGGATCAGGCTTTGCTCTGCCTCCTGCCACCTCCAAGGAGCGAGAGAGCCAGGTGGACCTGCGGCTTGGAGGAGAATGGGTTCTCACAGTGTCTGAGCATCCTGTCAGCTTCACCCAGCCTAGAGTCCTCTGAGAAGGGAGTCTCAGCTGAAGGGTTAGAGGTCAGACTTGCCTGTGGGCATGTCTGTGGGGTTGTAAATAGAGACCCGAGGTTCTCTAGTGCTATTTTAAATGTAAGTAATATATATAATCAACTTAAAAGGCAAGGACCTCGTTCCTTGGAAAAGTTTAAAGAGCAGTTTAAAGCTCTGCCTGCCTGACACGCTTTCAGAACAAACAAGTTTGGGTAAAGCGTAGGGGGCCAGGATGAGAACAGCTATCTGGTGAGGGTCCTGAAAACCTGAGCAGCCCAAGGCAAGAAGTCAGGGACCCAAGTGATAACACAGAGGACCCCCAAATCCCCTGACCACTCAGGAGCAAGGGCAGGGGCTGGCGGGTGGGGGTGGGGGCAGGGAAGGGAGGGCAATGAGAAAAGACTTAAAATAACAGAAATCACCACACCCCTCCCCCACCAAGAGTCCTGATTGCTCACCACTTGACCACTCATTGTGTAGCGGAGGTGACAGAGCAAGGTCTTCACCAGGATAAGCATGAACGGATCCAGAGACTGAACATCCACCAAGACACTTAGAATCGTGCCGCGTGAGAGGGCATACGCATGTGTTATGTGCTTGTGTTAATATCAGAGCGCAACCTTGGATGACGTTTTTTCTCAGGCCTTGGCTACCTTTTGTTTGACACAGGGTCTCTCATTGGCCTGAAGCTCCACCAAGCGGCCTACGCTAGCTAGGGAAGAGTTCCAGGGTCTGCTGTGCCTGCCATTTGTCTCGCCATTACTGGAATGTCAAACACACGTCATCACATCTGGCCTTTTACGCGGGTATTGGGGACCACACTCGGGTCCCAATGCTTTGTCAATGGAGCCCTCTCCCCACCCCCAGGACAGTCTTAAATTGCATACATTCCAAACATGAGAGTGGTCACTCAGTTACATCGTCTATCTGAACTTTCAAAGGGGGAATCCAGAGGGAAGATAATTTCTCAGCAATAGGGGTAGCAACCACCATATACCTGTCTTTGTTGAATTTTGTTTTGCTATGTTTCCAGTGCTTCGGGCTTTGAGAAGCTTTGGATGTTAGACCAAAGATAAAAATCTGAAAACCAAGTGGAAACTCTAAGTCCCTGGGTGTTTACTCAGATTTCAGGCCGATATTTCGAAACACCCGCAGGTGACAGCCACCCTCAGAAACTAGAAACTGCTCGTGTCTCTTCTCAAACTTTAGTTTTTCTCCATTGCCCACTCCCTTCCCAGGCCTCAGAATTAAGACACCATCCTTCTTGTCATGAGAGGTATCTTTAAAGTGTTCTACAGACAGGACATGTGTTTTCTAGCACCGCAGCAACCTCTAGTGTCCACAAATAGTATTTCCTCCAGGAAGGAATTGAATGCTGTTCCATACATTCCCCTACAGTCTAGCTGAACCTGTGAGCTCCAGGTGCACTGAGATATCCTGCCTCAAAATGAAAGATAGAGAGTAATTGATCAGCCCTGACCTCTGTGCACACGGTGTACACACACACACAGCACACAGACACATACACACACAGACACACAGACACACACACACATACAGAAACACACAAACATACTCACACACAGACATACACAAACACAGACACCTACATACACACACACACTCACACACAGAGAAATACACAGACATACACATACACACACACACAAACAGACACGCACAGAAACACACACCCATGATGCTTGGGGCTCCCTTTGTCTGACAGTCCTGAGACTGCTCTGCTCACACGTGCATTTCTCAGTTCCTCATGGAAATCTCTCCAAGTCATCTGGTAAATTTCTAATTTGTTTATTTTCATGCCTGGCTAGCCTATAGTACATAATTATAGTTTTGCAGCCATTCCTTCGCTAATGGGCATTCAGGGGTTTTTTTTTTCCCCCATTCCTGCCTGCTGCTAACTATGTAATAATAAATAGCCTCATGTATTTGCTCTAATTTTCAGGAGTCAGGCATTCTAGAGAGGAAGCGCTGGGCTGTCTGTACTGCCATTTGTTTGCCAGGAAAGCACTTTGCAAATCAAACAATGAAGATGAAGAGAATGTGCCTACACGCTTTCAGTTGCTTCTCATTTTCGCTGGTTTGCTGGGTAGACCATGATAGTTGAGTGTTGCTGATACAGTTTGCATTTCCCATTAGACAATTATGCTTCTAAGCTACGACATCTTCGTGTACTTTGTGCCTATTTAGATTTGGTCTGCTATGATATTTTCCCATTAATGTCATTTACCCAATTTTCTATTGGCTCACATAATGTTTTTTATTTTGTTTGTTTCAGAAGTTTGTGGTTTATATAATCATTTGCAAACAGAACTCAATTTTATACCTCAAATGCCTTTTATTATTATTTAGAATTGTTACTGGTGTTTGGAGTCCAGGGTGGATATATCTAGGTTATTGGCATCTCATTCAAGATATAAATAAAAAATGTACTCAGATCTAAAAGCAGCAAGAATACTTTATTCAAAGCAGAGTGATAATTCAGATCAGGAATATGCTGTCAGCCAGGTGTGGTGGCTCCCACCTTCTATCCCAGAACTCAGGTGGCAGAGGTACTCTGTGAGTTCAAAGCCAACCTCATCTACAGAGTGAAAGCCAGAACAGCCAAAGCTACATAATGAGACCCTGTCTCAAAATAAATTAAGAAAGGAAGGAAAGGAAAGATGCTGTCAAGACTGACAACAGGAGCCAGGCATGATGGCGCATGCCTGTAATCCCAGCACTTGAGAGGCAGAGGCAGGTGGATCTCTGTGAGTTCAAGGCCAGCCAGGTCTACAAAGTGAATCCAGGACAGCCAAGGCTACACAGAAAACCCTGTCTAAAAAAAAAAAAAAAAAACAAAAAACGAAGAAGAAGAAGAGGAGGAGGAGGAAGAGGAAAGCGACAACTGACAACAGGGCCCAGCCAGGTAGCTCAGTGGTTAAGTGTGCTTGCCTCTCAGACTGATAGTCTGAATTAGATTCCCAGGAATCCACAGTGTGAAAGGAATGAACCAACTTCTGCAAGTTGTCCTCTAACCACCCCACAACAGACACGCAGCAGAGACAAACAAACAAGCAAATAAATGTAATTGAAAATTAAAGTGTGGCAGCAGGCCATAAGTGAGAACACTCAAAGGCCAAGATTACTGTTGGGGCTGCTCTTGTGAGATTTAAGAGGAGCCGTTTGATTACTAGGGAGTATGATTTGGGTGGGTCTGTATTTTGATCAATAGTTTTTCAGCTATATATCCACTTCTCTGAGTATATCTCTTTCTATAATTCACTGGATTAATCATATGTATCCCCACATGCATACAATGGCACATAAGGATTCTCTTTAAAAGTACATGTTATGGGCACAGTTTGCCTTATTTATATTCAACCTAAGCCAGTTCAGACAAGATTGTCCTCCATACCCTTACAACCAGACATAATTGAAGTACAATCAAATAGGATTGGGCAGTCTGATGGGCATTAAAGGAAGGAGAAATATGTTGCATTGTTCAGAGAGAGATGTGCATGCAGCTGGGGGGTGGGGTTCCACATTGCTAACAGGTGCATTGTTCAGCAATGGGTGTGTGCATAGCATATTTAGGTTAGGGTCTCAGGCTGTCAAGTGCATTGTTAGAAAAAGATGTGTGCATAAGCCCAGGGCAAGTGGAGCCCCAGGTACTAAGCTACTCCCTATGCTTACCTGCCCCAGACCCAACAGGTTCCCATTTGGAGTTAGAAAGACCCTATTATACCTATATTTGCTTATATACCTTTTAAGGACTACATGTGTATGGGGAGATATAAGAAGATACAAAGTCAATTGTCCAATGGTCTTAAAATTCCAGCTGTGAGGAAGAAACAATAGTGTCTGGTTATATTAAACTGTCAATTTGATGAAATCTAGAGTCATCTGAGACGAGAGCTGAGAGTCACAACTGAGGAAGTGCCTAGAGCACACCGGCCGGGGTCATGTCTGTGAGGCCAGCCCATGTTTCCCTGCTGCAAGTGTTTCCGGGTTATATGTGTGCAAATATTAATCAACTGGTGTCTTTATATTTGTATGGGCTTTTTTGGATTCTTGCACTATTTTATGGATTGTAACTCTTTATCTGCAAGGAGTACATTTCTGTCACCTAGTGATTACCTAGCCGGGTGTACCAACCTTTATACAGACTGTTTTTTCTTGTACACACTGACTACTGAGTGACTAATGGACAGTTGGTGTGTACCCTGTGTGCACACTGAACAAAAGGATAATTCATGTCTCAGGAAGGAAAAGCAATGGCTTTTTATCATGCATGCTTCTTTCAACAGTATACAATGTAAAACATGGTTCTTTTATTTCTGTAAATTTCCACTCAATCTTTTCTTGACGTGTTGACCACAAACAGCTGAAACCCTGGAAAATGTGGGTGTGAGGGGTTACTCCACTCACATACACACACATTCACACTCTCACACTCATACACACCCACCTGCATGGCCCCATACAAACACACTCTGCACACTCCACAGTCACACGCTTATACTTTCAAACTCCAACTCATGCTCACACACACACACACACACACACACACACACACACACACAGACACACACAGAGAAAATCTAGCCTGAAAAACACCATAAATCTGACTGCATTAAAATGCAAATTTTATTTTTTGGCACTAGTGTGAGCATGTGGGGGGTGTGGGGGGGTATGTTTTGAGGATGCATATTCATGTGGGTGCTAGTGTGGGTGCTTATAGAGACCAGAGGTTAACCTCAGGTGTTATTCCCCAGGAGCCGATCACCTTGTTAGTGAGTCAGGATCACTCAGAGGCCTGGAGTTCATTGGTTGGCTGGCTGTGCAGACAGCCTGAAACTCTAGAGTTACAAGCGCTGCCATTCTCAGCTTTTTCTTACATTGGATCCAGGGATCAAGCTCAGGTCCTGAGGCTTCACTGACTGACCTATCTCCTTGATTCAAAATGCAAATTTTCTATAGGACAAATGATGTCATTTTTAAGGAAGTTGCCCATAGTCCCATAAACAAACCCTGCTCATTCAAGCTGCATTAGTTAAACTCAGTGGGTCACACACAAACACACACACATACACACAAACCCACAAACGCACACACACATGCACACACACAAACGCAAACACACATACACACAAATGCACACACAAACGCACACATACATACACGCATGAGCACGCACACACATACACGCATGCGCACACACGCACACACACACACACACACACACACACACACATGAACGCAGATTTGATGGGATAAAGAGGGGGCTCATTGGAAGGGGTAAAGAGGTGAAAGAGTAATGCTGGTATAGCCAACATATGATATACATGTGTGTGAAGCTGTCGAAAATAATAATAACTAAATAAACTCTAAAATGGGGAAAGGCCAGCCAGAACAAAATGTCTGACTACTGAAAACGTATTATGCATAAAGTGATGGTTTTTTTTTTTTAAGTTTATTTCTAGGTATGTGTTATGTGGTGGTGTGTGTTGGGGGAGGCACTACATGTGAGTTGTGCTCAGAGGCCAGAAGAGGGTGTCAGATGCCTGAACCTGGGGTTACATGTGGTTGTGAGCTGTGCCTAGAAGACGGGAAGAGGGATCCTCTGCAAAGTCAGGGCACACTGTTAACTGCTGAGCCATCTCTCCAGGTCCCACGGTGCTTCATTTGGATCGACAATCCACACAGTGCTGACACATGCAGGATGGGAGTCTCACTGAGGACTCTTCCAGAGTAGGCTGTGCCATGGGCATTCCTGTACGGGGTTTTCTTAGCTGGGTTAGTTGATGTGGGAAGCCCTACCCTGAGTGTGCGCAGAACCACTGTAGGGCTGAGACCTGGTGGGAGTGATCAGCAGAGGTCAAGCTAAGCACTAGTGTTGCAGAGACTCCCTTCTAGGTGAGGCTAGAGTTGACAGGAGGAAAGAGGAAGAGGAGGAGGAAGAGGAGGAAGAGGAGGAGGAGAAGAAGGAGGAGGGAGAAGGAGAAGGAGGAGGAAAAGAAGAAGAAGTGGTGGAGGGGGAGGGAAAAAACCAAAGATAGAGAATAAAGAAAGAATTCTTTACTACTCCTATTGCACATTATATGCAAATCTGAGCAATATTTTTAAAGGAATAAAAAAGATATACAGGCAGGAATGGGGGGAAAAAGACCACCATCACCACCACCAACAATAACAACCAACAACCTAACCATCACACCACAGTTTCTTTCTACACTTAAGTAATAGTGTCTCTAAAACAGAAAAGGCAAGAAATGTAAGGAGCCAGCTTGCCACTTCCTGAGGACCAGTGTGATGACTACTGTTATTTACCTTACTTTGCTTTTTTTTTTTTTAACCATTTACATAGTGGAGTATTATTTAGCTCTTTTTTTTTTTTTTTTTTTTAATTTACTTTCCAGTCTGACTGCAGTCTCTCTCACTCCTCTCCTCCCAGTCCCACCCACACAGCCCCTTCCCCAATGTCCCATTCCCTTATCCTCAGAGAAGGGGAGATCCCCATGGTTACTAACCCTTCCTGGTACATCAAGTCACAGCAGGACTATGGGCATCCACCCCTACTTAGGCCAGACAAGGAGCCCAGCTAGGTGAAAGGAATCCAAAGGCAGGCAACAGTCAGAGACAGCCCCCCCCTTCCCCAATTGTTAGGGGACCCACATGAACAAGCTGCACATCTGCTACATATGTGAGGGGGCCTAGGTCCAGCCCATGCATATACTTAAAGAAATGTTCAACGTCCTTCATCAGGGAAATGCAAATATAAATGACTTTGAGATTACATCTTGTACCCATCAGAATGGCTAAGATAAAAAAAACTCAAATAACAGCTTTTTTCACCAAGATGGTACCGAAAGTAAAGGATTCTCCTGCCCCTCCCAAAGCCAAAGCCAAAGTGAAGGCCTTGAAAGCTAGCTAAGAAGGTGGTGCTGAAAGGTGCCCACAGCTATAAAAAGAAGAGCCACATGTCACCCACCTTCTGGCGGCCCAAGACCCTGCGGCTCCGGAGGCAGCCCAAATAGCCTGGAAAGAGCGCACTCAGGAGAAACAGTCTTCAGTACCATGCCATCATCAAATTCCCCCTCACCACTGACTCAGGGTTAATATTATTTTTATGAAACAGTGTTTGTTTCTCTTAGCTTATTTCTTAACCCAGCTATTACACAAATAATTGGGACTCTCTTATAATACAAGGTTTCACAACACAATCTGAGCAGTTGAAGTCTGTTCTTAACCCTCTGTGCTATTTTGTCTCACTTCCAGCAAACATCCCAAACTTGTACTTAGTAGCTTTCCTCAGCTCCAGATCCTTCCTCCTGATCTTCCTTGGACCTCTCCCTGTGGCGGAAGCCCCTGCTTCTTCTCTTAACTCCCCCTCCCCTGGCTGGCAGGAAGTCCAGCCCTATTCTCTCCCCTGCTCATCAACTGGCTGTAAGCTGCTTTATTGACATAACAGGGAGACAATTGGAGCACAGTGTTTACACAACATTGAGACAGAAACCAGCATTTAAACTACACAATAACCTTAGGCCTACATTTCCCCCCTTTTAGTCTAATAATCAGCTCTTTTTCTTACAATAACAACTATATATAATATAACAATTATGAAACTTATCAGGTAAGACTTACATTTGTATACTTGGCAAACTTTGGATAAACTATTTTACTATCTATCAATATCTATCATCCTAAACAATTTGTTTAACTGTGAGACTATAACTAGCCTGCAACCCCATTAGAGACTTAAGAAAGAATAAATATCACCTTGATATGTAGGAAGCACAGGAAAGCAGCTTCCAAAAGTAAAGAAATGACAGAGATATTTGCCTGCCTGGACAGTCCCCCAAAGTTTCTTCCATAATTCTGAGTCAGAATATTTGACATACTTTTCTGTGAGGCAGGGATTATAAAGGACTTGCCTACCTTGTCCTTGCAAAGCTCAGCAGTTGACTCTCCGGCATCCATTTTGTCCTGTTGGGACAGTATTCTGTCTGTAATTGACACAAGGGCATATGTGGCTACCTTGCCACATAAGAAGCCTTTGATGCTCTTTGAAATGGAATGGGATGCTGCCAGGATCAGACCTGTTGCATGTCAAAAAACAAAACAAAACAAAACAAAACAAAAAACCTTCAGTTAATAGAATGTTTAAATGCCATATTCTATTGATCTCTGAGGTTTTTGCAGACCAACTATCTATCTATCTTATCTGAATTGTTTGTTTCTAGCTATTTTTTACCTGTCAATCTAGGAAATATATTTTTGTAATTAACTAACCTAGTATCTAACATGACTTCAAGTTTGCTTGTCTGACTGATACACATTTCCTAATTATCCTAAACAGTTGGCAATAGCAGCTTTCAGAAAGACTAGAAATTAACACTGTAGTTTTAACAGTTACATAGGTACAATACTTTGGCATGTTGTTGTTAGTAATTAGGCAGCGGTGCAGCCATCCCAAAGGCCTGAGGACCATAGGAAAACAGGAATCCTCAGAGTCACCCTAAACTATGTCACTGTCATCAGAAGCACATCACCACCGGCTGCCAGGATTCAGGTCCCCCTAAGTTACCTGTGCACTTTCTGCACATGCGCCAGGTCACTTTATAAAAGGAGCTCACCCATCCTCTCCCTCTCTTCCTCATGTCTCCAGAACAAAAACGAAAATCCATCTCGGTTCCTAGACCTTACAAAAGCCCTTTTACAACACACTAACCTAGACCCTGAAAGTACAGAGGGCAGCCAACTCTTGACAACCTACTTATTTTCCCAGAGTTACCCTGGCATTAGGACTAAACTTACAAGGTTGGAGAGAGGACCCCTTAGCACTGGCCTTTAAGGTGAACCATGGGACAGATGAGAAAGCCAGTAAGCAAACGTACCAGATATTGGCTAAAGTCATCTGACAGTCTCCGGCAACTACCCAAGGCCCCTTGCCTCCAAGAGGCAAGGGACCACCAGGTGTCTGTTTCAAATGTGGACAAGAGAGTCACTGGACCTGGGCTTGCCCAGATCCCCATAGGCCACCAGGGTCATGCCCAAAGTGCCACCAAGAGGGACACTGGTCTGTAGACTGACCCTGTGTCCCTTGTGACACAGGGACATCACTCCCAAATTGCCATCCAGCCGATATCCTAACCCTGGCCATGGATGACTGAGGGTGCCCAGTTCCCTAGCCCCCCAAGTCTGGGATGTCCAGAACCCCTCTATCGCTAGACACCATCCCCCTGTGGTCAACCAGCTACAGGATCCTACCCAATCCCAATACCCACTGAGTGTTGAGAGCCTAAGGGGACCCAAGCCTATTGTATCTGAACTCTTAAGACAAAAAAAACCCTCCTCCACCCCACTTCCTCTCCTTTTAATCCTCCTATACTTGCAGCTAAGAAGCCCAATGGAACTTACCACACAGTTCAAGATCTCCGACTTCTCAACTCTGCTGTGGTCCCACTCCACCCTGTGGTAGCTTCCTCTCCACTGTTCCCTCAGGGACTACCCATTTCTCCTTCAGTCCTGGATTTCAAGGACGCGTTCTTTTCTTTTCCCTTTGATGTTCAGTCACTAAACCTCTTTGCTTTCACCTGGCACCCACTTCTCTACTCAGCTCACCTGGTCTGCCTTGCCTCAAGGATTCCGAGACAGCCCCCACCCATTTGGCTAAGCTTTAGCTTCGGAATTACTCTCCTCATCTCTCCCGAACTCTAAGCTTATATAATACATAGATGACCTTCTCCTCTGCAGCCCCTCCCTACAGATTAGCAAAACTAACCCCTCTGTGCCCCTAAATTTCTTATCTTGCCACGACTACAGAGTCTCATCTTCTACCTGCCAGGTCACCTGTTTGAGAATAACAATTACTCCAACCCACAAAGCCATTCATTGCCTTAGATAGAAAGCACCTGATCCAGTCCTTAGCTGTTCCCTTCACTAAAGAGGAGATTTTGTCTTTCCTAGGAATGGCTGGTTTCAGGCTGGAGTGATGGCTCAGAAGTTAAGGGCACTGACTGCTCCTCCTAGTAGGCCCTGAGTTCAATTCCCAGAAACCACATGGTGGCTCACAACCATCTGTAATGTGACCTGATGTCCTCTTCTGGCTTGCAGGTACACATGCAGGCAGAGCACTGTATACATAGTAATAAATAAATCTTTAAAAAAAAAAAAAAAAAAGGAATGGTTGATTTCTTACGTTCCTGGATCCCTTCCTTTTCTCTTCTCACCCGGCCTCTCTATGAGGCAGCCCAGGGCTCCTTACAGGAACCTCTTCTCAAACCTGTCACCAAGCCCTTTCATAGGCTCCGAAAGGCCCTTCTCCAAGCACCAGCTTTACATCTTCCAGGCCTAGCCCGCCCAGTCTCTCTCTATGTAACAGAAGTGGAGGGCTCTGCCCCTGGAGTGCTAGGTCACCAACTGGGTCCTTCCTTTGCACCTGTAGCATCTCTGTCACAGAACCTGGACCTCACCACCCACCTTGCATACATGCCTTAGCTGCTGCTGAGCTCCTTATTAGAGTCTAAAAAACTAACATTTGGGTCACCCATTACAGTCTCTCTCTCTCTCTCTCTCTCTCTCTCACTCACTCACACACACACTCTACCTCCTTCTAGGCTTTTCTCCCTCCAGGTGGCGCTAATAGAGGTTAACATCTCTAATCTCCTTCCCCAGCCTAATGCTAACTATGGCCCTTCTCGGTCCTGCACTGAAGCCTTGGGGGCCTTTCCCATCACTTACAACGAGGTTCAGACAGTTTCTGACTGTCTCCTTCAAGAAGAGATCATCCCTCGCTTCAGGGTCCCTGCCTCCCTCCAGTCAGGCCATGGCCCTGAGTTCACCTCTCAGGTGTCGCAGACACCCATCTACAGCCCTCAACATCCCTTGGCATTTTCATATCCCATACCACCACCAGTCCTCAGGAAAGGCAGAATGAACTAACCGATCTTTTAAAAACATATATTCTTATTAAACTGTCACAGGGACTTCAACTTGGCTGAGTAAACCTCCTGCCATTGGCCTAAGGCTAAGAGCTCTCCCTATGAAACCTTTGAGCTCATGTATGGACGGCCGATTCTAACTCCCGGTTTCTCACCTAATTCCTCGCCCCTCCCTGACCATCTACTCTCCCCCTTACTCTGTCATCTCTGCTCCCCACTATGGGACTTTACTGACCACTACCTACCAAGCCCACACACTAACCCCTGTCCATCTCCTGTCAACCCTGGAGATCAGGTCCTTCTCTCTCCTCCGGACCAACATCCCTCAACTCTTTCCCCTAATTGGTAGGGCCCCTTCAAGGTAACTCTTGTGGCTCCTACAGCTGCTAAACTAGAAGGCACCCCTCACTGGATTCACCTACCTCACTCAGGCGTTTTAATCCCCCTCTTCAAGATAATGCCCCTCCCTACATATCAACTCCAACAGGAGCCTGCTCCCTCAGGCTCCGGAGGACGTCGAGAACAACCACCTTGTCTTCTATTCTGGAAGAATGAAGCGTCACTCCAGCAGCCATGTTGGACTCCACTGGATTGGATACGTATTTTCCCTCCTCCCCCTCTTGTCTGTTTCCGTCCAGGACAACCCTTATGTTTGGAGATTTGAGGTTCAAAAGACCCTCATTCACAACAAACAGTCTCTCCAAATAGAGTCAGGAAATTGCTCTCTGAAAGGCTGTCAAAAAGCCAATTGAAATCACCGTCACCCCCACGTTTGTCCCTCCTCTCTCATTTGACAGAAGTTCTGTTTACTTCCTCTTTGACCAAACAGAAAGTCATTGAAGGGAAGGAGCAGACACTTATGGGGACTGCTCCTATTGGTCATGCCGGGTCCACATGCTAGCACAGAAGAACCCCTTCACCCTTACCGAAAGATCCTCCTCTTCTACATCCAGGACCCAGGGGACCCCAGATGGGAAACAGGTATCACTGGTAAATGCTACCACCACCACACACCTGAACTCTTGATAAGTACAATTCAAATCCGGAGGAAACGTGTCCCAATCACCCAGACTTATGACATGGAGAAGGTGGAGAAAGTGATTAAACACTCCTCTAAGGTCAGTGCCTCTCCGACAACCTCTCTCCTAAACAATACAAACCTATCTTATTCCAGACTCTGACCTCCTTAATGTCACCCAGCCTGGCCACTCTGCAGATTGCTGGCTGTGCGTCCCTCCTTGGACCAGCTCAGAACTGCCACTGACAGCATCTCCAGTTACCCAGTAAGATAACTCCCCCTCACCATTCATCAACTGCCCTAACTCTGGTGTTGCCATGACCCACTACCTCTCTCATACCACCCTCTTTGGAGTGGCAAGCTGTTTCAAGGCATCTGGAACACACTCTGGGGGTCATTAAGTTCCCTCAACTGCAATAAAACTGTAACCCTGGATACCTCATCTCAGCCCCAATGCCCCACTGCTCACAGCATCTCAGTTCTTTGTGGTACTTGGGCTGTCACTGTCTACCTGCTGGCTGGTCAGGGACTTGCACACTGGTGTGTCTCTTCCCCAGGTTGGGAGTAATACACGGAGAAGAACCTTCACCAATCCCTGTTGTGGACTCAAAAGCAAATAGTTCAAATCTTGCCCCTCCTGGCTGTTTCAGGAACAGCCGGTATCAGAACTGGGACAGCAGGACTGGCCACTCCACCAACCCTATATTCTCAGCTTTCTTCTCAGGTTATCCAGGACCTCCATCAAGTGGCTCACACAGTATTAACTCTCCAGGGACAAATCGTCTCTTTGGCAGCAGTGGTAGCCCCAAATCCACAGGGACTGGATCTCCTCACAGCTGGAAAGGGTGTGGTCTCTGTCTCTTTCTCCAAGACGAATGCTGCTCTACATCAACCAGTCGGGCATAGTAAAAGATAAAATTCAACAGCTTCTAGACAGATCTCCGGAAGCAAAGAGAACAGCTGGAGGCTTCTAGCTCTGGACCTTTGAGAATTCCGTATAGACATGGATTCTACCCTTCCTAACTCCCCCTCTGCTCATTTTTCTGATCTTGCTGTTTGCATCCTGCTTTATTAACTTCTTCTCTACATTCCTCCAGCACCAGATACAAAAGATCTCCAATCAAACCTTTAATCAATTGCCTTTACAGGGTTATCAGCCTTTGACCATAGAACCAGACGCTGACTACAATCAAATATACCCTGATAGCGAGGATCAGCCATATCCTGAGAGAGACCACGCCCCTAGTCAGCAGGAAGCAGTGTGATGAGCAAAGCTCCGCCCACATTCCCCCTCCTCACCATCACTCCCTTTCTAGTTCTTCATTTCTTTTTATAATAACCAAAAGTGAGGGCTGGAGAGGTAGCTCAGAGGTCAAGAGCTCTGACTGCTCTTCCAAAGGTCGTGAGTTCAATTCCCAGCAACCACATGTTGGCTTATAACCATAATAAATAAATAAATATAAAAAAACAAAAGTGAGGGATGTTAGTAATTAGGCAGCGGTACGGCCATCCCAAAGGCCTTGAGGACCATGGGAAAACCGGAAACTTCAGACCGCTCTCATCAGAAGCACATCACCGCCCCTCAGCTTACCCTTTCTGTGCATGCACCAGGTCACTTTATAAGGGGAGCTCGCCTGTCCCTCCCCCCTTCTCTGTCTCTGTCTCTGTCTCTCTGTCTCTGTCTGTCTGTCTGTCTGTCTCTCTCTCTCTCTCTCTCTCTCTCTCTCTCTCTCTCTCTCTCTCTCCCAACAAAGCCTCCCACGTGGGTCTGCCACGTGCT
Organism: Acomys russatus; assembly: GCF_903995435.1. Taxonomy (NCBI): domain Eukaryota; kingdom Metazoa; phylum Chordata; class Mammalia; order Rodentia; family Muridae; genus Acomys; species Acomys russatus. The sequence goes on from NC_067145.1 coordinate 58,514,373, forward strand.
GTGATTTGTGTATCTATCACATAGTTACCCCATGCAAACTCTAACATTTGTAACCAAACATCATCTTAAATCTGTCTTAATATACAAAGATCTATATCAATCTATATCAATGTAATATTTTTAGCTTATTGATGTTCTTTGGTCTAAAAGTAGATTCAATAATGTATCTTTTATGTATCATTCTTATAACCAACACCTTTAAATAATAATAAACATTTCCACCCATAGAATAACCCAAAATCATCCCCTCACATGGGGATGGAGTGTAATTTTCTTTTTGAGAGGCCCAAGAAAATTAGGATACTGTCCAGTCTTAAGAAAGCTAGTTGAAACTTTTGGTGTTCGATCTTTTGAATGCTGAGAAAGTTCAGAGCTTAACTCAAGTCCTGACTGGAACAGTCTGTGACGCTGGATAATATAGATAGCTATTTTGTAATTGTCCCAGATGAAGATTTTCAAGGAAACATTGTCATTGAGGCCATCTCTTAACGTAGAATCACCTGAGATGCTTGTCTTGTCTTTTGTGTGTGTGTGTGTGTGTGTGTGTGTGTGTGTGTGTGTGTGTTCCTCTTGCTCTGCAAAATATTAACTCAAAGGTATTATACATTTTTCTATTAATAAATGTATGGATTGTGTACTGAACATAGTTCAGTTGAAAGGTGTTTCTCTGCTCTCTGTTTGAGTAGGTAAGACACCAAAATGTAATATAAATTTTTATCTATTCCATTTAAAAGAATGACATGATAAGTCCTGAGGATTTTGTAGCCAAAGATGTATTGGTCATACACAGTTGAAATCCTGGCCAGAGACATTTTCATGCCTCAGTCAGTCTCAGAGTTGTTCCCATGTGGAGGGATCAGCAAGTTATGTTACCTGTCCTGTTTGGTCTTCTTGATTTCTTTTCTTCTGTCTGAAGCCAAGATCTTCAGGAGGTCTCTCCCTGTCAAACTTTATTTCCAAAAGCTTGGGTAGAATACATAGCTTTTTGCTTCCTGCTGAGACAAGGGCATATACTCCCAAACACACTATATTTCCTATCTTGGAGTTAGGACCTTTTTACCCTGATTTAATTCAGCAGTCTTTTATAAAATGCAGTGTATCTTAGCAGGTATGCTACTTGTCTCATCTAAAAAAAAAAAAATTTAAATCAATATATCATTACTTAATCTATTTTGGGAAGATATAATATTGCCCTTCTGTTTTATGACTACCTTTTAAAAATTACTGTTATATCTTTTCATAATTGTTTGACCCATAGGATGATAATTTCTATCTGTGACAGGTTTCATGTAATAATGTTTTAAAAACTTGTTGTATTCCAATAGATACACATGCTGAAGCACCTCAACCCCAATTTGCAAAGGCATCTCCAAGACTGTCACCATCTCTAACAAATGTTTAGCCTTAGAGTCATGCTGCCCAGAACTTAAGGCAAAAGCCCTTTGGAATTCTGAATGTGAATGTTATGCCTACAAGGCACCTGTGGAAAAAAATAGAGGATAACAACACACTCGTGTTCATTGTGGACGCCAAGACCAACAAGCACCAGGTCAAACAGGCCATGAAGAAACTCTATGACACTGATGTAGCCAAAGCCAACGCCCTGGTAAGGCTGACGGAGAGAAGAGGGCACACGTTAGGCTGCCTCCTCATTATGATGCTCTGGGTATTGCTGAAAAGATGATTGGGATCATCTTAACTGAATCCACCTAGATAATTCTAAATATACACTTTTTTTACCATTTAAAAAAAAAACTCAAGTGACAGCACATGCTGGCGAGGATGTGGAGAAGGGGGACACTCCTTCATTGCTGGTGGGAGTGCAGACTTGTACAACTACTGTGGAAATCGATGTGGCACTTTTTCAGAAAACTGGCAATAGGGCTACCTCAAGACTTATCCATACCACTCCTGGGCATATACCCAAAAGATGCTCCACCACACAACATGGAAATTTATTCATAGCAGCTTTATTTGTAATAGTCAGACTCTGAAAACAACCTAGATGGATAAATAAACTGTGGTATATTTACACAACGGAATACTACTCAGCTATTAAAAACACGGATATCATGAAATTTGCAGGCAAATGGATGGAACTAGAGAAGATCATCCTGAGTGAGGTAACCCAGACCCAGAAAGATGTGGATGGTATGTAGTCACTTATAAGTGGATATTAGCCATAACGTACAGAATAAATATGCTATAATCCACAGACCCAAAGATGCCAAATAACAAGGAGGGCACAAGGGAGGATGCTTGAATCACACTCAGAAGGGGAAATAAAATAGACACCTTATTTCATTTTAAAATGTTATTGCTAGGTCTTCATCGCAAGCAGAGAAACTGGTCCAAGAGAACAAATGTGCAAGTTTAAATTTAGTCACTAGGGGGCGACTTAACATCATTTTTTCTTTTCTTTTCTTTTTTTTTATTAATTTATTCTTGTTACATCTCAATGTTTATCCCATCCCTTTGTATCCTCCCAATCTTCCCTCCCTCCCATTTTCCCATTATTCCCTTCCCCTATGACTGTTCCTGAGGGGGATTACCTCCCCCTGTATATGCTCATAAGGTATCAAGTCTCTTCTTGGTAACTTGCTGCCCTTCCTCTGAGTGCCACCAGGTTTCCCCCTCCAGGGGACATGGTCAAATGTAAGGCACCAGAGTTCGTGAGAAAATCATATCTCACTCTCCACTCAACAGTGGAGAATGTTCTGACCATTGGCTAGATCTGGGTAGAGGTTTAAAGTTTACCGCCTGTATTGTCCTTGGCTGGTGCCTTAGTTTGAGCGTGACCCCTGGGCCCAAATCTGCCTATCATAATGTTCTACTTGTAAGTTTCTAGGACCCTCTAGATCCTTCTACTTTGCTATTCTCCCATGCTTCTCTCATATACACTATGGAATACTACTTAGCTATTAAAAACAAGGAATTCCCGAAATTTGTAGATAAATGGATTGAGCTAAAAATGATCATAATGAGTGAGTTAACCCAGAAGCAGAAAGACTCAAATGGTATATACTCACTTATATCTGCATACTAGCCCAAGGGGCATGTCCCATGAAAGCCTTCCCTTACCAGGAAACTGGGACAGAGAGGAGGACATCCTATTGGGACTCTAAATGAGAGACTTAACATTATTTTACTCCCAGATTCTGTGCCCACCAGTCAGATTATGGGTTTCAGAACTCAGGAGGCTGGGACAAGAGGAACACCAGGAGGTCAGGGCCACGAAGGGCTGTAGAATGAGACTATGTCTCAAGAAAATACACATGTTGTGTACACTGGGCAAATCCATCCTGTCAGATATGGGGAAACAAGTTGTTTTTAGTGGCCCAGTTTATGGGTAACGTAAACTGCCTTAAAATGTATTTTTGAATTAAAAAAAATAATTATAGTTAGGATGATGTTTGATATAAAAATGGATAGCTACTTCCAACTTGAACACATTAATTCTATGTCAAATTTTTCCTAAAACATTGTCCATTTTATGTTGTTTTGTTGTTGATATTTTGCGTTGTTTTTGTTTTTTTACTTTTAAAAAGGTTTTGTTTTAATGTGTATGAGTGTTTTGCCAGCATGTATGTGCACCACGCGTATGCCTAATACCCTTGAGGTCAAGAAGAGGGATCAGATCCATTGGAACTGGAGGAACAGACTGCCGCGAGCCTCCATGTGGGTGCTGGGAATCAAACCCAGTTCCTCTGGAAGAGCAGCCAGTTCTCTTAACCACTCAACCACTGAGCCATCTCTTCAGTTCCTATGATACTTTTTGTTGTTGTTATTTTTGGTTGGTTGGTTGGTTGGTTGGTTGGTTTTTCAAGACAGGGTTTCTCTATGTAGCCTTGGCTGTCCTGGACTCACTTTGTAGACCAGGCTGGCCTCAAACTCATGGAGATATGGAGATCCACCGGCCTCTGCCTCCCAAGTGCTGGGATTAAAGACGTGTGTGTGCCACCACCGCCCAGCATAAGTGATTTTTTTTTTAGATGTATTTATTATGTATACAGTGTTCTGCTTGCATGTACACCTGCACACCAGAAGAGGGCACCAGATCTCATTATAGATGGTTCTGAGTCACCATGTGGTTGCTGGGAATTGAACTCAGGACCTTTGGAAGAGCAGACAGTGCTCTTGACCTCTGAGCCATCTCTCCAGCCCCTATGACACATTTTAAACCTACACAAGTTATGGATGATCTTTCACAAACTAACCTCAGTTTCCAAGGAAGTTCTTGCTGTTACTCTTTTTCTCTACTTTCAAAAATAAAAGCAAAATTAGTTACTGCAAAAGCTAAGTATGGGTGGCCAAACGGCCCTCTGAGATGGGGGTCCAGCAACTGTTGCCGCTGTTGGAGAAGATTGCAGGCTCCCTAAAGGAAACAGTGACTGGACTGCAGGTGGCCTTGGGGCTTCACAGCTGTTAGCAGGAGCTAGCAAGCCTCCAGGTTGCTTAGCAACCTCTGACATCATCACCTGCCACCATCCATTGCTCTCTTTGTCTCTTACTCTCTGTCTGTCTTTCTGTCCCCTGGTGCTCTCCTGCCCGTTTCCTTCTCTCCCCGTGCTTCTACAATAGATCTTATACCGTGTATGTCTGTCGCATGTCGCATATTTAACAACAGCCCTGACCACTGTCCGTTTACTCTCTGCTTTCTCCAATCACCTCACGCTGGGGTTTTCATGTTTTCCTCACTTGTGTCCCTTCTTAAAACGTAAGCCAAAGTAAGTTACTACTTACGCTGCTTGTTGTCACGTATTGTATGCAAACAGTCCTCTTTCTTGACTATCTTTTTAATTCCATTAGAAGATTATTGCTTTTAATTATGTGTGGCAATCAAAAGGGTAGAATTCTTTGAAAATTACAGACACGTACAAGGTAAAATTGGACTCGAAAACTGTCTCTCTCGTCAGACTCTGTGGGAGCCCTTTTTTTTTTGTTTTTTTTTTTTTTTTTTTCCAGTCAGTTCCCTGCCCTTTTAACTTTTGTAGCCTAGTGTCTTTTTCCTTCCCTTAAATGTCCTCTTATGCCATTGACCTTGCTACGGAAATTTAATGGCTTACAGTGGCCTCTCCTGAGGTCCTCACGCTGCACAGACCTACTGGCCTGGTAACTCCACTTAGGAAAAGAATAACTGTGTGTGAGAAATGAGTGTTGCTGAGGCCAATAGTTATTCATGCTCTATTATTTATTTATTTATTTATGTATTTATTTATTGCAAGGGTTAGGGTGGCTATATAGCCCAGACGTGAGCTCACTTTGTTACTACCCAAGCTGATCTGAAGCCTTCAGCCTTCCTGGCTCAGGCTCCAGAGTGCTAGTATTGCAAGTCTATGACGCCACCATGCCCAACTTATTCCTCCGTTTCTTTGTTTATAAAATGAGAACTGACTGGCCCCCAACTACGTTCCAAATATCGTGGAAAAGAGAAGTCAATTAGCAGCATTGAGGCCCTTAGCTGTTTCCACTCTAGCAGGAGAGGGAAAGACTTTCACTCAGGTTCATGAGTAAGGTGTGTCTAGACTAGGGCTGTCTGCGATGGTGCCTCAGACACGCCAGGGTCCTCTGGGACACTGTGACAGTACACAGAGTTGTTTCTGCCGTTATCAGTAATAGCATGTGATATCTAACAAGGTCCAACAGCAGCCTGGGAGTGAGCCAGAGAGTCATGGTCCGGAACAGAGGTGATAAAGCCCTGGACACTGGGTTGGACTCTACAGTTATATATTTAAAAAAAAAAATTCAAAAGGAGCCATGTGGCCTTTGTGTGAGAACCTGCAGAGCTCCTCCCTGTGCCCCTGGTTCCAAATAGGAGTCTACCTACACCAAGCCTGGCCTTGTTTTGACCAGGACGCTCTTAGCAAATCCCTTTGGGTCATTGAGAAGTCTGACTCCCCCTCCCCCCACCTGAGTACTCACCATCTGTAGACTGCTAGAAGTTGGATGTTGTGACTCAGAGGGGACAATCTCTTCAGGCATGGAAGTGCACAACAGGACACACTGGGAGCTGTCTAGTCTGCGCCTGGCATCCTTACCCAGCACACTGAGGGACTGAGGAACAAAACATAAAGTAAAAGACTACTAGTGTAGGAATGCAAGGAGGGAGAGAGGGAGAGAAGTGCTTTGTACTAAAGGTACAGCAGTAGCAAGAGTAGCAAGCGCCACTCTCCTGCAAAATCCTCGCTGTTTCTTTTGTTGCAGAAGAGAAGTCTTAGATGAGGAAATACAGGCTCAAATTTTTATCTCCACATCCTTGATACTAAATACACTGTTTCACACACATTAGGTTTGGGGGAGGGAAGGAAGGGCGGAAGGAGGGAAAAGGGAAGGAGGAAGTGAGGGAGGAGAGGAGGGAAGGGAGGAGGGAGGGGAGGAGGCAGAGGAGGAGGGAGGAGAGGAGGGAGGGGAGGAGGGAGGGGAGGAGGGAGGGAAAGTTCAGCTTCTTTGTAGCTTCTGCGCTGTTCTTTTAGTAATTGACAACAGCAATACAGCACATTTTCTATTATATATACACATTATGCATTTTTATGTACACATATACAGATTGGACTAGTTGCTTGTGTCAGTGCTGTGACAAAATACCTGAGAAAAGCATCTTAAGGAGGGAAGGGTTTGTTTGGGCACACAATTCCAGGGAACACAGTCTGCCATGGTAGAAACATATAGCACCTGTGTGAGGTAGTTGGTCACATGGCATCTGTATGGAAACAGAGGTGGATGCTGCCACTGTGTGTTCTCCTCTGTTCAGTCTGGGACTCCAGCCCAGGCCATGGAACCATTCACGTTTAGGGTGGGTCCTACCTCAGTTAATAGAATCTAGATAATCCTTCACAGACAAGCTCACGTATTTGTTTCTGTTATGATCCTAAAGCCCATCACACATACGCACACACCATCCCACACATATATAATATACCATAGATACATACATCTCACACATATACCATATACATTACACACACCATACATACCAAACATACACAATTCAGCATACATATCTCACACATCCACCATATACATTAAACCATCACACACACACCACAACACCACACACACACACACACACACACACAGAGGTAATTTGAGACTAGTTCACCACCAGAGGGAAGCAGAGGAACATGACAAGAAACGTAGCTGCCATGAGATGTTTCGTGAAGCAGAATGAATCCGGTTCTTCCTTCACTCCTTCATCCACAGTGGGTGTCCTTCCGGGGAAGCAGGAGGGCAGTCAACAAGAGAAACAACGGGGGAGGTGGCTATGATGCAAGTGTAAAATGTCACAGTGAAGCCCACTACTATTTTGTACAACTAATGCATACTAATGAACGGAGTGTATAAGGCAAAAATCTGCTTGTCATAAAGTGATGCAGAACTCTGAGTTAAAGTCAGACGGGGAGCCTCTCGGGCCCTGATATAGGACTCTCCCCCTATTGCAAGGGTCTACAGACCTACGTCATACCCTCTTCCTGTCAATCGCATACGTGATCAAGGGCCCTCAGGAAACAGGCCTTTGCAGAGGTCCTTGTCCTTCTGAGCCCAGCCACCTCATCCATGGAAGGGTTATGCTAATTCTATTCACTGGGTCAACACTCAGGCCATGCAAACTGAGCAGTGAAAATCTCCTCCAAACTAGCCAAGAACCCTACAGATGACAATGCAAGCACTGTTGCTGACTGAGCACTGGGGTCATAAGTTTATCTCTTTAGTTCTATTCTTATAATTCCCCCAGGAAGAGCCCACAGATAGAAGGTTCTAGAAGGGAAAGAGCTAACGGTCAGTGCTTTTAGCATAAGAAGCTTTGGCAACCAGGAGGTAATTGTTGCTGAATTTCTTAAATGCTCACATTCAGAAGACACATAAACTTACCAAGTAAAATGAGCTCCATTCTTGTCATTTACCAGGGACAGGTGAGGAATGACATTGTCTATGGCCAACTGGGAGACGGCCAATCTCCTGATATAGGACTCACCCCCCTATTGCAAGGGTCTACAGACCTATGTCATACCCTCTTCCTGACAATCACATACAGATGGCCCTGTTATTTATCACCACTCCCAATTCCTTAGTGGCCACCTGCTATGTGTCTCAAGACTTCTAGAATCAACCAACACATGATGAAGATTTCTCCCTCCCTAAGACAAGGGAGTGAAGAAGACATAACAAATAGGCTAGCTGTGTAGTACACTAAAAGGCAATCCTGTTGTAAATTAAGGGAAGCCCAGTCATAGAGGACTTGAGTGTTGAGTGAGGAAACTTGGGTAGGGAGTTCCAAGGGCCACAGCCAGCATACATCTCCATATGGTCACTAACACAGCCTCAAATCTAACCCAGCAATCCAACCCTGGTTCCTACTGTTGACCTAGTAACTAGTGGAAAGGGGGGAGGGAGGTGGGGAGAGGGGGAGGGGGGAAACAGAGACAGAGACAGAGACAGAGACAGAGAGAACAAAATACTCTGGCACTTCTCCCTTGGGCTCTAGTCAGTAAGGTCCCCTCTGTGTCAGGTAGTCTTCACAGTGACACCTTGACTGGAACTAGAGTTTACGTTCAGGACTGGAAGGACCACATCCCTGTTCTGCCTAGAAAACTATTTGCTCATGAGTTTGAGGAAGTGACCAAACAAGCACACCAGACCCTACTAAACCAATGACCTAGGGGAAAGGCCAGCCTTCCGGATGTGACGAACGCTGGCGTCCAACTGCATTTGAACCATCTACGCCACATGATGGCGAGTGTCCTCTGCCCTTCTCTGCCGCTCAGCCTCCCGGCGGCTGCTTTTTCTCTTGCTTCCTCATCTCATGACTCTGGCAAAACGTCAGGCTGCTTATTCAACCTGCCGGGAGACACACTCTGTGCCAAAGTAAAAGAAAGAGAGAGAAAGGGCTCTGTGCAGGCTCCAGGGCACTGGCTGCTGGCCTAGGCAAGGGCAACACATCCCAAGGCCCCATCAACAGCTGGAGGCAGACAGCACAAATGAACCCTTAAATTCAAAGTCTGCACTGGGAGAAAAAAAGAAAAGGTTGAGGTTATTCTTAATGTTATGAGTCTGCACATCCACAGCCTGAGGCTCCAGGCACCCACTTTCACGCCGCCTAACAGAGACTTTTTGAGGGCCTACTATGCACAAGACACTGTACTAACAGTTCTTTACTTGTGTGGTAACTGTAGAATACATAATGACTCTTATGACTCAGCAGGAAAATAACAAAAGCCCCAGCTAAACATTGAGCAATTGAATAGATATCTCTCTTTTTTAAAAAAAAAAAATGTGCAAATAGCCAGTAACAACATCAAAAGATGTTCAATATTATTAGTCATTACCCTGCAAAGACCATTGTAAAAAATATGTGATATATCTTTTTAAAAATCGTCTGGCAGTTAAATTCAAAAATACACTTACTACATGAGCTAAGCATTATGCCCTTATAGTTATTTACTCAAGAGAAGTGAAGACATGTCCACATAAAAAGGCATATACAAAGCTTCTTTGCAACTTTACTCATTATGACCAAAAGGAAAGAACATCAGTGGCCATCAACCGATAGGCAGATGTGGTATGGCCATACAGTAGAATGCTATTCAGCAATATGAAGGAATACATTGCTAGTACATGCTGCAGCACTAATAAGCCTCAGAAACACTAGCCTGTGTGGGAAAGGAACGGCACAGAAGGGCATACACTACAGAGTTCCATTTACATGGCAAGACCAGCACAAGCAAATCTAACATGATAAGAAATGTGTCAGCAGTTTCAAAATCTGGAGTGCTAATGAGCACCAACACTTTGGGAGTGGTCATCAGAATGCTCCAAAATCAGACTGTGGTGATAATTATACAACTCTGAAAATATATGGACAACAATAAATTATGTACTTTAAAATGGTTGTTTTTATGAGACTTATAACTCAATAAAACTTTTATTAAAAAAAAATCAGCTTTTTGCTGGCCAGGAAGGTTCCTGAGGCCTCCAAACCAATGCAGCATTGTGCTGCTGCTGCTGCTGCTGCTGCTGCTGCTGGTCGTCCACCAGAATAGTAGTAAGACACTGTTGTTGAACTGTGGGCTTTAGTTTTAGGACTTAGGGAAATAAGCCTGGGACTGAGCAGAAAGATGTTCTCACACACTTAAATTTTTTTTTTTAAATGTTCTAATTCACCCAAATTTTAGGAGATGACTGACCCAGGTCAAGGACTCACACCATCCGTGGTGCAATGTGTGCCCCATAAATCAGCAAGTCAGCATGCAAACTACAAAACACAGCCCCACCTCACAGCGCAGACACACCAGCCTTCCACACTGCCGACAATGATAGCCTAAAGTACCACAGAGGAAAGGGGCGACTCAGGCTAAACCCCACTTACTATGCTTACCACGGAAGGTGGGGGAAAAGCTGAAAGGGGAGCCACAGACACACCAATCAGAACTCAACAGCCACTGCTAAGTAACAGGAGCTGGTGTCCGTGTGTGTGTGTGTGTGTGTGTGTGTGTGTGTGTGTGTGTGTGTGTGTCCTTGGAAATCATCTCTTTCCCAACTTCATGTATTTATTAAAGGACGAGTAGTGATCATCTACATTACATCAGAAAGCTTCAGAGACGGACAAAGCATGGGTCTTCACAAAAATCTACAACCTAAGCAGGGAGAGCTGAACACAGGTAGATAGGGTGAGATAGGATGCCAGCCGCAAGCCAAAGCTGCTGCATAAAGATGTGAGAGACTAGGGTCCTCCCAAACAATTCCTAGATCTCTCATTGGGGACATTTTCCTAAGACAACTGATTTAAGATCCACACTTCCTTCTTCATTTTTATATTAATGGAT